>NC_079450.1:48401309-48701309 GCF_903798145.1 Danio aesculapii | reverse complement strand
TTGACGGATAAACGATGGACGAGTTACGTCGACCCGTGGCAGCAGTAAAGACTCTTCCCAATTAGTGGCAGACAATCACAGGCCTCCGGGACAAGGTGGACACAGACTGGGGCAAGCTGTTGACCCAGCGGGACTCTCCCCATAAAGCCGAATGCCTGCCCTGAAGAGAGAAGCAGCGAGAAAAGCAGAGAGGAAAGAGAGGGAGAGAGAAATGTTGAAATCGACGCTCAAACAAAGAGAGGGAAGATAAGAGGGGTGAGAGTGGCAAAGTGAATGGGGTGATTGCATTGAGTGGCTCCACTGTAAATACCAGAGATGTTGTAAAAGAGTAAAAGACTGCGGCGAGGGCAGCTGCCCAGAGAGCGGCAAACAAAGGCAATCGACTCCACCCATTCAAAACAGTGGAAGTTTGCTGCAATTACAGCCCAGGAGAATGAGTTAATATTCCACTGCCGCTAAGCCAGAACTGACCCCGCCGGCTCTCCTAATGACTCTGTCAACAGATTACGAGAACAAACAATGTGTTATGGACATCTAGGGTCAATGTGTTTATGGATTCCTAAACAAAGCAAAAAAAAAAAATCACAAAATAGAAATGGGAGCTCTCAAAATCTTTAAAAAAAATAGGTTTAATGAAGAGCAGTTGGAGAAATGTACATGAATTCCTTTACCAGACGATTTTATCTAAAATGATGTACAAGTGAGGGTAGAAGAAGCACGTCAAATCAATAGAGAATGACAATATATAAATGCTAATTTACCAGTAGACAAGGTTATTTTTCTCTCCAAGCATACAGAGAGGAGAGAGTGTGTCCTACAGGTGGTTTGTCAAGCCCACTCACTCACACTTAGAATTTTCTATTGTTTTCCAACAAGTATGGGGTGTTTATGAGGTGTCTGGTGCATTCGGAGAGGAAAAGAGTGCATCACCTACAGGTGGTTTGTTAAACCCACTCACCAAGGTGAAGGGGGAAGCACACTAAGAATTGTAAGATGTTTTTCCAAAAACATGAAGTGTTGATAAGAGAGTGTATTTGGTGCACATGGAGAGGACAAGAGTGTGCCACCGAACAGGTGGTTTGTCAAACCCACTGTCCTAGGTGAAGCACACTAAAGCCTTTCCAAGCGACAGACCGGAAGTCATTCATTTCCAATGGAGAGTAGTCCGGGAGCTGCGTGGAGTTCCTATCATCTCCGTATGCGGAAAATTCGGTTCCGATTTGAGCTGCGAATACGTTAAAATATTAGAATTTCAAGGTAATGCTAATAAATTTCAAGGCCCAAGGTGTTTTTTTACATGTATTTTTTATTTCTCTTTGCTTTTTGGGCTTATTGGAACCTAATTAGAATAAAAAATCTTTTGATATGATGTACTTTTAGAGAAAAAAGATGTCCACATATGTGGACTCGTGGTCCGCATTTACATAAAACACTTTTTCCTGAATCTTTTTTATTGCATATTTAACATATTTTTTTTTTTTACTTGCTTTGACTATCAGAGAGTAAAACGCTTTTTTTTCCCATTTTGGACTGTTAAAAATAGTGTTTTGGAGATTTCAAATGCTGCAAAACAGTTGCAGGATGACACCGTATATCTGTAACAAAATATAAAACATTTAAAGTATTTTAAATAGCCACTTAAGAGCTAAAATGTGCTGTCCACCTATGTGGACACTCAAGCCCGGGTATGTGACCGGCTGATCGGATATGATATATTTCAGTGTTGTCCAAGCAGGTTCATGCGCATGAGATGAGAAATATTAGATCTTTCGTTATTTTTTTTTAATAAAAAATAAGACTATATAAAAATAATTTCTATTCATAAATGAGTAATAAAAAAGAATCTTTTTTATGTTGTCTTCACATTCCCTCCAAAATTGTTATTGTCTATGAGTTTCCAGTATTTATTAATTCAATCATGGTGAACGCACAGAGAATAAATGCTCTTGCTTTTGCACTCCTTTATTTTGGACACTGTGAGAAGCTTTTCTCCCACGATGCACAACAAAACTGAAAATTCTGTGCGACTGCCACAAGGGGGCGTATTCCGACAGTTGTGTCACCCAAATGTCGTGTGCAGTGGAAAAGCAACTTAAGAATTGCAAGATGTTTTTTCAGAAGTATAGAGCGTTGAAGGCTGCACGGTGGCGCAGTGGGTAGCACGTTTGCCTCACAGCAAGAAGGTCGCTGGTTTGAGCCTCGACTGGGTCAGTTGGCGTTTCTTTGTGGAGTTTGCATGTTCCCCCCGTGTTCGTGTGGGTTTCCACTGGGTGCTCCGGTTTCTTCCACAAGTCCAAAAACATGTGGTGTAGGTGAATGAGTGTGTATGGATGTTTCCCAGTGATGGGTTGCAGCTGGAAGGGCATCCGCTGCGTAAAACATATGCTGGATAACTTCATTCCACTGTGGCGACCCCAGATTAATAAAGGGACTAAGCCGAAACCTAAGATGAAAAGAGTGCATCACCTACAGGTGGTTTGTCAAACCCACTCACCTAGGTGAAGCACACTAAGAATT
This sequence comes from Danio aesculapii, assembly GCF_903798145.1. Lineage (NCBI taxonomy): Eukaryota > Metazoa > Chordata > Actinopteri > Cypriniformes > Danionidae > Danio > Danio aesculapii. The sequence continues at coordinate 48,698,792 of NC_079450.1, read as the reverse complement.
GCAATATGTTTTTCCAGAAACATGGAGCATTGATAAGAGATTGTGTAGTGCCATTGGAGATGATGTCCTACAGGTGGTTAGTCGCGGATGAAAGTAAAGAGCAACAACATTAAACAATGTCTTCACAAAAAGGATTGCTGTTTAGATTTAAGCAAATATTTAAGAGTCTATAACTGGATTTTTTCAGTGATTAATGTCTTTAATATGATGGTATATGTCTTAAAACATTTAATGTCTTTACGTCTTTACATTTGTGACTCTGGACCACAAAAGCAGTCGTATGTTGCATGGGTGATTTTTTAGCAATAACCAAACATACATTCTATGAGCTAAGATTTTTTATTTTATGCCAAAACCATTTTAATGATAATTTAGGAAAAGATCATGTTTTGTGAAGATTACATTTTTTTGCAAATGTATTAATGTAATTCTATATTTTTTATTAGTGATGTGCACTGCTACACGCTCTATTTAGACAACTTTAAGGGGGATTTACTGTGTTACATTTTTTTTAACCTTCATATTCCACATTTTTCGTCCTATCCTAACAAATTGTACAAATCATACCCTTAAGCTATACATCAGTGGAAAGCTTATTCATTCAGCTTTAGTTTAATGAATAAATATTAATTTATACATTAATAAATTAACTGGTTTTGTGATCATATTTATTAATTTAGCAAATTCTTTTATCCAAAGTAAAGTACAAATGAGGATAAAAGTACGTCAAATCTTCAGAGAGCAGCAATATATTGATACCTCTTAAGTCAAGTGGTCGTATCAGAAATAAAAACCTAGGGTTAGGATTAAAATAATTGTTGCCAAACATTTAAAGTCATAGTTCACCCAAGAATGAAAATTCGGTCGTAGTTTACTCACCCTTATTTTGTTCAAAGCCTTTTTGAGTTTCTTTTATTTGTTGAACATTAAAAATACAGACAGTGGGGGAAATAAGTATTGAACACGTCACCATTTTCTCAGAAAACATATATATATAAAGATGCAGTTTAAATTTTCATCTGATGTTGATAACAACCAAAGGAAATAAATATATGAAAAGAAAACAAATCTAATTAGTTAAAATATTAAGTTATGTGTAATAAAATGAAAAGACACAGGAAAAGTATTGAACACATGAAGAAAGGGAGGTGTAGAAAAGCTGTGAAGCCCAGACAGCAGCTGAAATCTCTCAGTAGTTCTTCAGCAACCCTTTGCCCTTCCTTATTGTAATATTAGCTGCTTTAGTCCAACATCTACATTAGCAGGATGATAAAGATGACACTAGGGTGGACATTTTAGCAAGACAATGATCAAAAACACAGCAGAGGAAGCTCTCAAATGCTTTCAGAGAAAAAAATCAAGCTGCGGAATGGCCCAGCCAATTGCCTGACTTGAATCCAATACAAAATACAAAATAAAGTTCAGATTTGATAGACGAGACCCACAGAACCATCAAGATCTTTACACTCCATTGAAGTCTGTAAAAAAATCTCACTGAGAATCGTCTTTAAGCTGCCATCACCAATAAAAGCCTTTAATATAAAGTATTAAATATTTTCCCCCAATGTATATTTAAGGAATGCTTGGTGCTGGCACCCATCGACTTCGATAGTTGGAAGAAAATACTATGGAATCAATGGGTTCCAGCAAAAAAAACAAACAAAAACATTTTTCAAAATATCGCCAACAGAAGAACGAAACTTAAATAGGTTTTGAACAAGTGAGCGATGAGTAAATGATGGCAGGATTTTCATTTCTGAGTGAACTATTTGCATATCAGTTTGATTGGGAATTAATTCAAGGAATTAAGAGATATGGTTAACAGGTTGGCGAATGTTGTGGTCGATCCCATTTAATCAAATTATCACTTTTTTTCTCCTGAAGTGACTAACCTTGAGCAAGTAGCCTGATTACTCATCTCACACACTTTTCCAGACACTACGAACTTATTATAAATACGAAATGAACAATGGTGGTTTTTACCCTTGAGACAAAATGTGTTAACGGTTTCTCTCTCTTTCTCTTTTCTGGGCTTTCTCTCGGGCTCATTGCCTGTGGGTCGTCATAAACGCTCTGATGAGGGATGTGCTACTGTTCTTAAATTAGCGTTGTGGCCTCCTCCGGAGAGACATATGTTTTAGTGTCTGCAGTCGCTCAAATCCCCCTCAAATCTGCCCCCTCGGTCCAGCCAAGCTTAAGACTGCACCTCTCATTATAATTAACACAACACATTTAATCAATGGAGGAAAAGTAAACATTTTCATCACAAACACAGCTACTCTGGTCACAGACACCACTGTACTGCATATACATACAGTTGAAGTCATAAATTTTTTGTCTTTTTCAAGTATTTCCCAAATGATGTTTAACAGAGCAAGGAAATTTTCACTGTATTTACTATAATATTTTTTCTTCTGGAGAAAGTCTTATTTGTATTGTTTTGGCTAGAATAAAATCAGTTTCAATTTTTTAACCCCATTTTAAGGTCAATATTATTAAGAACAAACCACTGTTATACAATGACTTCTCTTATTACCCTAACTTGCCTAACTAACCTAGTTAAGTCTTTAAATGTCACTTCAAGCTGAATACTAGTATCTTGAAAAATATCTAGTCAAATAATATTTACTGTCATCATGGCAAAGATAAAATAAATCAGTTATTGGAAATGAGTTATTAAAATTATTATGCTCAGAAATGTGTTGAAAAAAATCTCTCCATTAAACAGAAACTGGGGAAAAAATGTACAGGGGGGCTAATATTTCAGGAAGGCTAATAATTCTGAATTCAACTGTACATACAATTATGTTTAAATTTAAACATTAAATATAATAATATTAATAATATTAATAATAATAATAATAAAAATAATAATTATGATGATGATGATGATGATGATGATGATGATGATGATGATGATGATGATGATAATAATTTGTACATTTTCTATGGGTCTGATGAAGGAATGAATCTCACAAAACACACCAGGGTAGATTGATTGTCATTGTGCTCGAATGTTTATGAATCTTTCTGTGTACTTTTTTTATAGATTATCATTCTTTTTTTTCATTTATTATATATACAGTGCTCAGCATATATAAGTACATCCCTCACAAATCTATCTTTTAAATTCAAATATTTCTTTTTAATAGGAAGCTATACAATACTATATTTGTGCATTTACATTAGATTAGTAAGTTCTGACGCCAAATCTGGAGCTTATCTAACAAAATAACTTACGATAACAGTCCAAAAACCAGTACAGCCAAATTTATGTGTGATAGAAAAAATATGAAATGCAAAATTTAAAGAGGAAAAATCAAAAGAAGCAAAAAAATGAAAAATTTAGTTGAAATTTTGTAGGTTGTATTTTATTTTTTTGCAATATTTTGCTTGAATTTAATTGTCTTTCAATTTCTAAATACGTCTGATGAGTAAAATATTAGGTAACACTTTATTTTGATAGTCCATTTGAGTATTAGTAAACTGTCTGCTTAATATCTGTTGATAATTCTCCTTCAATAGACAATTAACTGACTATAAGAAATTTTGCAAATACATTTCAACATAAACTAACCCTAACCCTAACCCCAACCCTAATCCTAACCTAACAGTCTACTTATAATCTTATGAGAATTAGTTGGCATGCAATTTAACTTAACTTTAATAAACAGAGCATCAAAATAAGTGTGACCAAATTTTTTTAAATAAATATATCTGTTTAAAAAAAAAAAAATATATATATATATATATATATATATATATATATATATATATATATATATATATATATATATATATATATATATATATATACACACGTATATACATATATATAAAATATGATTAAATCTGCTAAAATGTCATATTATTTTTGTATATAACCTGTTTTTGTCTTTGAACTACTCTTGCTGTTTGTGGTTTTTAGTTATTGTAAAGCACATTGGTCAACTTGGGTTGTTTTTAATTATTCAAATAAATTATCATTGTCATTTTTATTTCTTCCTTAAATTAAAGACAGTTTGGAGGGACAGTATATGTCTAAGCATGTTTGAACAGTTAAAAACAAAATTGTTAGCCTGTATGTGATTTTATTTCTTTTGTAAATATTTTAAGGTCAATAACATTAGCACTCCTTAAATCTTCTTTAGATTGGCTACAAAACCAAAAACTTGACAAACTGTCTAAAGAACAAACTTGCCTAGATAACCCAATTAACCTAGTTAAGCCTTTAAAATCGCACTTTAAGCCGAATACTAGTATCTTGCAAAATAACTAGTATACTATAACCTGTATTTTTTAAATAGACCTTTAGCTGTATTCTTTTCTTTATTATTAATAGTACTTGTTTTGTGTACAAAAGAACATTTGGAAATGTGTTTAAAATGTCCTAAAAGTTTTTTTTAAAAGAGAATTTGGAGGGAACTTTGGGGGTGAAATTGGACCCTGCAGGGTTGCACACAATTCATTCATGTTGTCCCAACATAAATCCATTAAGTTAACGTAACTAATTTAAGTAGACTAAACATAAACAATTAAGTTTCCAAAAGAAATCTCCAGAATTGTGTCGTGTCAACTCATTTTAAATAAGTTGTTTGAACAAGCAACAAAAATAATGTTCGTATTTTGAAAATAATTACACTTTCACTGAGAGGCTAATAATTTGGCTGTACCTCTATCTTTATTAAAAGTTCTGGTCACACTTTACAATAAGGTTCATTAGTTATTGTTAATTAATGCGTTTATTAACATGAACAAACAATGAACAATACATTTACTACAGTATTTGTTCATGTTAGCTAACGTTAGTTAATGAAAATACAGTTGTTCATTGTTATTTCATGTTAACTCACGGTGCATTAACTAATGTTAACAAGCATGGACTTGGATGTTAATAATGCATTAGTAAATGTTCAACTATGTTTGATAAATGCTGTACAAGTGTTGTTTATGATTAGTTCATGTTAGTAAATGCAGAAACTAATGAACCTCATTGTAAAGTGTTACCAAAGTTCTTGTTTCATCTACTAAAGAACATTTGGAAATTCATTTAAAATGTTCTAAAAGTTTGTTGTAAAAGAGAATTTGTAGCGAAATTTGGCGTGAAATCGGACCCTGTCCAGTTTCAGTACTTGAAAATAATTAAAATTTCACAGAGGGGCTAATAATATGGCCTTCAACTGCTTCATCTACTAAAGAACATTTGGAAATGCGTTTAAATAGTCCTAGAAAATTGTTTAAAAAGAGAATTTGGAGGGAAATTTGGAGATGGAGATGAAATTGAACAAATTAAAAAAATTCAAATGAAACCGATGGTCTAATAATTTGGGCTTCAACTGTCTTTCTATCTTTATTATTAATAGTTCTTGTTTTGTTTACTAAATAACATTTGGAACTGCATTTAAAATGTTCTAAAAGTTTATTTCAAAAGAGAATTTTGAGGGAAATTTGGGGGTGAAATCAGACCCTGTTCAGTTTTTTTTAACAGGACGTCTGTATCGTCTCGTTCTGTTGTCTTGAAGCCTAATACACTGTTTCTTCAGCAAATCCTGATGAGTTTTGTTCGTACTTTATTAAGTAGGTGGAATTAGGAGGGGGATTGGGGTGCACCAAATGGCACATCATCCCATCCAGCCAAACGCAAATCCTTATCCCTAAATCGCTCAAATTAGTCTGAGAAAAGCTCTCGCTCTCTATATACGGAGCGACCCCAAACACTGGAGCGGCAGGAGAGAGAGAGAGAAGCAGACCTGAGGATAAAGTGGGGCGTGTGACGGATGGCCCGAGTACTAAAGGAGGAGACGCGGACGCTGAGAGCCAGGGGACAGGGGCAGGTCGAGAGGCTGCTAATCAGAGGGACCCCGCAGAGCACACAAGACCCTAGGCCTGGTGCAGGGGCACGATGGCCCCCAGCCTGCTCCTGCCGTGCAGTGTAGACAGTCCCGCTGAGAAAGCAGCGCGCACAAAAGAGCTGCGGCCCGGCGGGGAGCACATCGCTGAGCCGCAGGTTAGCATGACAAAGGCCCTGTAATGGAGTCTACCACACCCCAGCCCTCAGCTAAACAAACAGCCACCCTCAGATTCCATTAAGATAAGAGCAGAACACACACTCATCTCTGCATGACGACTAACACACACTTAGCTACTGCACACACACACACACATTGAGAGGAAGACAAATGAAGAAAGTTGCACTCAAATCCATGCTTTTTTGTCCACAGATCATTATGAGGAATGAAGACACAATGGAGACAGTTTGACTTTGTTTCTCAAAGTTTGTTCAAGTTGAGACCAAGAAAGTTCTCTTTGATTTAGACAAGATGCTTCTAAAAATACTGATTTTGAAACAAAAATGACACAAAACAGGCAAACTGTTAGTATTATGTAATGTAATTATGTTGGTATTAAGGATACACTGAGTAAATATATATGTATTTACATACTGTTTGCAATGTAGTAAGTATGAGTCAATTTTTATTTTACCCAAAAAAACTTTAGATTTCCTCTTTAAGTCATTTAATTCAGTATGTGTTTTTTAGAAATTTTATAAAAATAAAAAACAGCACTTTTAGAATATTTATAGTATTTCCTTAACAAGTAATGCTGAATATTTTCATTCATTCATTCATTTTCTTTTTGGCTTAGTCCCTTTATTAATCTGGGGTCGCCACAGCGGAATAAACCGCTAACTTATCTAGCATATCTAGCATTCAAGCTGCAACCCATCTCTGGGAAATATACAGTATGGACAATTTAACTTACCCAATTCACCTGTACCGCATGTCTTTGGACTGTGGGGGAAACCGGAGCACCTGGAGGAAACCCACGCGAATGCAAAGAGAACATGCAAACTCCAGAGTAAGGAAACTTTCACAGCATGTCTGATAATATTTATTTTCTTCTGGAGAAAGTCTTATTTGTTTTATTTCTGTTTTAAATTTTTTAAAACCATTTTAAGGTCCAAATTATTAGCCCCTTTTTTGATAGTCTACAGAACAAACCATCATTATACAATCACTTGTCTAATTACCCTAACCTGCCTAGTTAACCTAATTAACCTAGTTAAGCCTTTAAATGTCACTATAAGCTGTATAGAAGTGTGTTGAAAAATATCTAGTCAAATATTATTTACTGTCATCATGGCAAAGATAAAATAAATCAGTTATTAGAAATGAGTTATTAAAACTATTATGATTAGAAATGTGTTGAACAAATCTTCTGTCCGTTAAACAGAAATTGGGGGAAAAAATAAACAGAAAAAAATCTGCTTTTATTCCAGCCGAAATAAAACAAATAGGACATTATCCAAAAGAAAAAAATATTATCATACATACTGTGAAAATTTCCTTGCTCTGTTAAACATTACATGGGAAATGTTAAAAAAAAATATATATATATATATATATTTTTTTTTTTTTTTTTGCGTGTGTGTGTGTGTGTACGTATTCAAATGAAGATAAGTGTTTGATCAAATGTTTACAAGAAGTGAAAGGCTACTGAAAGATTTTCTTCAAGAATTTCTATCTAAAAACTGAACAAAAGGAAATCAGGTGGAAATAAGGTGGAAAATGTATACATATCATATAATTTTATTTATTTGCCATCTAACTACAAAATATAATTAAAGTTGGAGGTATTTTGGCATCTGAACTCATCTGAATATACATTTGAAGTCAGAATTTTTAGCCACCCCTGTTTATTTTTTTCCCCAATTTCTGTTTAAAGGAGAAAATATTTTTTCAACACATTTCTAATCATAATAGTTTTAATAACTCATTTCTAATAACTGATTTATTTCATCTTTGCCATGATGACAGTAAATAATATTTGACTAGATATTTTTCAAGACACTTCTATACAGCTTAAAGAGACATTTAAAGGCTTAACTAGGTTAATTAGGTTAACTAGGCAGGTTAGGGTGATTAGGCAAGTTATTGTATATTGATGGTTTGTTCAGTAGACAGTCGGAAAAAAAATAGCTTTAAGGGGCTAATAATTTTGACCTTAAAATGAATCATAAAACAATTAAAAAATTGCTTTCATTCTAGCCGAAATAAAACAAATAAGACTTTCTCCAGAAGAAAAAATATTATCAGACATCTCTCAAGGTTTTTTTTCTTCACTTCCGCCTTTAGTGAAGTTTTTTTTCCCTCTCCGCTGTCGCCACTGGCTTGCATGGTTCGGGATCTGTAGAGGTGCGCATCAGTGGATTTGCTCTTCAGTGTTTGGACTCTCAGTAGTGATTATTAAACCACACTGAACTGAGCTAAACTGAACTGAACTTAAACACTACAAACTGAATTACACTGTTCCTATTTACTGTGACCTTTTATGTGAAGCTGCTTTGACACAATCTACATTGTATAAGCGCTATACAAATAAAGGTGAATTGAATTGAATTGAATTGAATTGAATTGAATACTGTGAAAATTTCCTTGCTCTGTTAAACATCATTTGGGAAATTTTTGAAAAAGAAAAAAAAAATTCAAAGGGGGGCTAATAATTCTGACTTCAACTGTATATAGTTGTATGATGTGTTTGTTGTATGTAAAAATGAAATATACAAATGCAAATTAATTGTAAATATTTATAAGAAGCTACACTAAAAACTGATTACTTCACTTAAAAATGTAGTAAACCCATTTTAACTTGGAACTGTGAAGGTGACCTTATAATTATGCATGAGTTCATTTACTTAAACATTTTTAGGTAACATTTTTACTCACTTTTTTTAAGCAAAGCCAACTAATCACTTTTTACACTGTATTATTCCTCAATCATATTAATTTTAACGCTGAGATGAATGTACAACTGATGAATGTGCATTGTTTTAACTAAACACTTTTGTGGAGATGTTTTCCTCTCCTCTGGGTTCGTGCATCACTCTCCTGTCAGCAAAGAAACACACTTCCCTCCTTCTTTCATTCTCCTGACCCTCATCCATCCATCTCCTTCATCCCTATCAGCACATCCGGAGGAGACAGACACCAAAAAAAAAGAGAGAGATACCAGCCTGGAAGTTTAGAGTTGATATAACTGATCACTTGTCCTCAGGACAGGTGTGACGTGTCCTACCCCCGTTCCTCACTGTCTCCATTACCGACTAATCATGCTAATCATGCCTGAGCAAAAGGCTGAACTCACTGCAGATACCAGCACACACACATGCATTGTACCACACACATCAGAGGAGATCTGTGAACTCTAGGTCACCAGGAGGAAGAACCTCCATTTTCCTCCGCAAAACAATCCTGTGTGAGAGTGTGAAAGACTCAGATTACTATCACCTCACGCACACACATAAGTACCTTCATTAGCTTCTAACAAAAGGGCCCTAAAACTCCCACACACAAACACACTCATTCACGTACACCTTCTGACAAGACATTTACCTGGACTTCAGATATTGTTCTTTCAGAAAGGATGTAAGAATGTATTTTTGTGCTCACATGAATAACCCCTTGCACTCTCTCTTGAAACACACACACGCACATACATAGATAGAGTGTCACTTCAAAGCAAGTCCCTCGGCCCCAGGCCTGAAAACTGAGTGCTTTCATGAAGAGAGGTGATTTCTGTTATGGGTCAGGGCAGGTGAGATTCAATGGATGCTTTCCCTTTCATGCCTATATAGGTCAAACATACACATAAACACACTACCTACTGAGTCCTTGTGTGTGTGTTGGTTTACCTTAGTAATTTGTCTCTAGAAATGTGCAACATCTGAACAAACATCCTTTTGGGACATTCATTTTCTTTCAGGGTTCAGGTCAATGCACAGCGAATCCAAAATGTTCATCCAAAATTTTCGACAAAGAATAAGTGAATACACTTTATTCGTCAAGGATATACACAATAAAGTTTCAAAACTTTTTCCATTGTTGTACTTGATGTGAAGTACAGATTATACTGCCGTTATTAGGTACACGGTGGCACTACATTTTAGAAGTAAATACAAATACAATCACAAAAAAACAACCCAGGCTCATTCTGAAAATGTACCACTATATACATTTCTGTAGAGCGGCAAGTACGTCTCAGGAAGTATTTTTTTTTGCTGATTTTGCTTTTGCAAATCCACCATAGGCCGCTGTGTTTGTTTTTTAGGATCTCACATTTCTCTCGCGAGTCGCAACCTGTAGTAAAAAAGGAAATAGTTGATTACTATAACTGATCATAATCTGTGTTTTTTGTTACAACATCATCGGAAAGTCTGAATACTGTTTAGACACCATTAGCATCAGTATTTAGCCTCATCAACTTGTGATATGATCAATGTAAATGCATCTAAATTCCATGTGTAAAGTGGGCCTAATGGTCTCCCTTTGTCAACATTCACAATAAAGTGGTAATGATTAGATTTGTTGGTGCTACATGAACTCTATTGAACACCTATTTAATAAGCTAACTACACACTGTAAAACCCAAAAAGTTAAGGTAACTCAAACCATTTGAGCAAACCGACTGCAACAAACCATTTAAGTTCAAAAACTAATCCTAATGAGTACTGTGAACTTAATCCATTTGAGTAAACGAAGCAATTTGACCACAGTAAAACCCATTAAATGAAGAGAACTAAAATCAATTGAGTACTGTAAAACCTAATAAGTTAAAGCAACTCAAACCATTTGAGGAAACCGATTGCTACAAACCATTTGAGTTAAAAAAAACTAATCTATATGAGTACTGTGAACGTACTCCATGTAAGTTGAAGTAATGAGGTATTTAATTAACTCATTACTTTCAACACTGAGTTCAAAACTCTTTTCTTATGAGTAGAATTAACTTTCAGTCAATTTTGAGTAAACTACACTCATTTCGTTTGATAAAGCTGACTGCTGGGTTTTACACTGCCGTACATGGAGACATTCCATAGGCTGGATGTCCGCTGCTTTTAGGGTGTACTCACACTATGTACAACTGCCTTGAACCGGGTCGAAGCACGCTTGTCCTCCCTCGCCTCTTCCCCGACGGCCCGCACTCACATTGCATTCGAGCCTGAGCGTGCTTACGTCATCGATGATGCACTGTTCAGTTTAAGAAGCGCTCTTGCTCAGCACAGTGGAGATTTCTTTATATCGTTATATCATTTTCGTCATTTGGGATGCAGTGACACGCAGTCAAATATCATAAGTGAATACACTTAATTCGTCAAGGATATACACAATAAAGCTTCAAAATCAAAACTTTTTCCATTGTTGTCCTTGATCTGAAGTACAGATTGTACTACTCCCTTTAACATGTACACGGTGGCACTACATTATAAAAGTAAATACAAATACAATCACAAAAAAACAACCCAGGCTCATTCTGAAAATGTACCACTATACACATTTCTGTAGAGCGGCAAATATGTCTCAGGAAGTATGTTTTTTTGCTGATTTTGCTTTTGCAAATCACCAGAGGCCGCTCGCTGTGTACGCTTTTTAAGATCTCAAATTTCTCTCGCGAGTCGCAACCTGTAGTAAAAAAGGAAATAGTTGATTACTATAACTTTGATCATAATCTGTGTTTTTTGGTATAACATCATCGGGAAGTATGAATAATGTTTAGACACCATTAGCATCAGTATTTAGCCTCATCAACTTGTGATCTGATCAATGCAAATGCATCTAAATCCCAGGTGTAACGTGGGCCTAATGGTCTCCCTTTGTCAACATTCACTATAAAGTGATAATAATAAGATTTGGTTGGTTCAGTTTAAGAAGCGCTCTTGCTCAGAACAGTAGAGATTTCTTTAAATCGTTATATCATTTTAGTAGTTTGGGATGCAGTGACACGCAGTCAAATATCACAAAGTCTAGGTGCTGCAGAAATTAGGATGTTTGCTAAAGGTGCAGTTGACGTGCAGCAAGGAGTTTACATCTTTAATAATCTATGACAGATTGCGTTCATAAAACAGAAAGAATGATTAATAAATCCATATGAAACAGCCCCTTAAAAGTCACGTCTCATCTTCAGTTTCAGGCTCAGGCGCACTTTGCACTCACACTACAAGCGTACCCAAGTGAACCGCGCTCTGACAGACCTCTTCCAACCGGGCCAGGGCCGGCCAGCTGAACTGCGCCTGAGCCCGATTCAGAGCACTCACACTTCTCAAACGATCTGGGAAATGGGCCTGGGCACAGTTCGGATAGCATAGTGTGAGTGCGCCCTTATTTAAAAACCAGTGATAAGGATTATCCCAAATTCTAAGGTAATTCTAAGTTATGATATTGCAGCCACAGAACATTAAGGCCCAATCCCAATTCTATTTTTGTACCTGTTCCCCTTCCCCTTCCCATTGGCCCTTAAAACTGAGCGTGAAAGGGAAGGGCTTCAAAATTTACCCCTAAGAAATGCGACACCACTTCAGCACCTGCACACGTCATCATATGTCATCGTGAGCTCTTGCTTCGTAATGACATCAGACGATCGCAACTGCTGTAGTTATTCCAGTTGTGTTATTTTTTAGTATTTATCTTCAGGAAATCACTGAAGGCATATATTTTGATATCATAACAATCTAATGTGGCAATAAGATCGTAACTGTACTTTGCATTTACAACAAGGCCCTATTCATGTATGTAAACACACCAAAAACAACATTAACATTGTAGCAGACACTGTAAAAAGCCCATTCTTAGCCACTAGACTTTTCTGACAGGGTATTCGAGCGTCATGAAGTGTCAGAATGTTGTGGGACTTCTATACAGAAGTTATTATTATGGATTACAGATAGCGAAATTTATCGTTTTTTACTTTAGCAGGTTTTTTAAAGCATGATGGTAAAACACGAACGTGGTTAAGAATGTATTTAAACATGTGCTCGTTTGTTGTAAAAAATTTGAAATAATGAGAAAAATACTGATTTGTGGGTGCAGTCATGCTGCCGTTGTGGCTGGGGGGCTATCTACCCCATTCCTCATTGCCCTACGCCTTCAGGATAAAGAGAACTGGGACACCCTACCCCTTCACAGGAACGTGCTAAATGAGGGATATGGTGAAGGGGAAGGGCTAAGGGGTAGAATTGGAATTGGGTCTAATTTTTGTAAACGAATCCTGAAAAGAAACTGGCAGTACGTCAAAGGTGTGGACACACACAAACAAACACATGGACACACAAAACAGCAGCATGGGAAAGGTGTGTGCAAGTGATTGAAATCAGCATGTTCTATTCAATTCAATTCATCTTTATTGCTTTTACAGTGTAGATTGTGTCAAAGCAGCTTAACATAGAAGTTCTAGTAAATTGAAACTGCCTCAGTCCAGTTTTCAGAGTTGAAGTTCCGTTAAGTTCAGGTCAGTGTGGTTTCAAGAGTTCGCCCTTAGCTGATGATTGATTATAAAGCGTGTTTGGCATGCTGTCCCAGGAGAGAGCCCTGAGCTCGTGAAATCCTCGAGCCCGGGGCTCCCCCCGTTGCAGGGCGAGAGGGGAGTTCGAGTTCAGGTAGGTCTGGAGAGCTCCACTGCTTGATAATGGTAGATGTAGATTATGAATGCTATAGAGTGAATACTGGATTCAACGCTTGTCTATAATGTCAATTTAGTTTAGTCAATTTACTTGTGTTACATGTTTTGGTCTGTGGGAGGAAACCGGAGAGCCAGGGGAGAACCAACGCAAACATGGGGAGAACATGCAAACTCCACACAGAAACGCCGACCTGGCCAGGTAAGATCTGAGCCAGTGACATTCTAGCTGTGAGGCAATGATGCTAACCATTAGGCCTCTGTGCTGCCCTGACAAGGAAATGGGAGGAGTAAGGGTGGAAGGGGGGATTCCTTAAGACGAAGATGGCTATGGTAAGATACTCTGGTTATTTATAGTGGTTTAGGAATCGTCTGATTGGTGAATCATGCGTTAGCTAATGTGGACCAGCTGCTATCAATCATAAGCACGCGCTCCTCTCGAAATTAGTTTATAAATAAACTTCACTTAATTTTTTACTGCTGAAAGTCCAAACACTGAAGAACATATCCATCGATGCGCAGTAAACCAAGCAAGCCAGTGGCCAAGCAAACCCAGCATCCAGTAGTCTACAGCAGTGCCTCTCAATGTAGTGGATCCGTTACGTTCTGTTTATATATTACGTTCTTTGTTTGTCATTGAGGATTTCTGATATTTTTTACAGATGCATACATGAAAATGAAATCTGATCCGATTTTATGATGGATAAATGTTTTGGAGGCACTGTGTAAATGCAATTGACACAATGTGTGGTCGAATTCATTTTTTAACGTCCAAACCCAAAATAAAGTATCGGATTATTTTCAAACCAGCTACGGAAGAGTAGTTGGTGGTTTTTAAGGTCATTCAATGCTTGCTGGTTCATGTCCCGGCTGGGCCAGTTGGCATTTCTGTGTGGAGTCTGTATGTTCTCCCTGTGTTGGCGTGGGTTTCCTCCAGGTGCTCTGGTTACCTCCACAGTCCAAAGACATGTGGTATAAGTGAATTGAATAAATTACCTTGTCTGTGGTGTATGTAGCACTGGTGCTGTTGTTCTTTCATTTGTTCTTTTGTTCGTTTGTTCATTTGTTTATTCGTTTGTTTATTCGTTCATTCATTCATTCATTCAGCTATCCATCCATTTATCCATCCAATTATTCATTCATTTCTCATTTGATCCTGTCACATACTGTAACATGGGTTTGCACGTTCAAAACAGGTTTCGCCATTAAAGACTGTGTGAAATCTAAATTTACAATGTTTATTTTCCCAGCCCAAGAATAACATCATTATTCTTTAGCTAACAGTTAATTCATGCAAGTTATTATGCTAAAAAATGTGTGTTGCTTCAAAGTCTGACAAATCCACAAAATTTTTTAACCAAACAATGACGTGCAAAAAGAAAGCCTCGACTCCTACTCAATATTCCTTTTGAGCATACTGAAATAAAGTCTCAGCAACTTCTGGTTCATGCAGACTTTAATGCTTGTATGCTTATCGAAAGACAGGCAAGTGAAAGAAAAATCCGCTTGCCCCATTGGACAAGTAACCCAAAAAAGTGATGTTAATGTCTGTGTGCATTTGTGAACGTTGCTGTGACTTTTATTTCAGTATGTTGAGTTGATGCACTTCCAAATTAAAAACTAACGGTAGGAGGGCCGTGGATAAGAACATTCATATACAGTTGCTATGAAAGCCCTCAGGTTGACGTCAAGAAGGATAGCTAGTTTAAAGGTGGAAGCAGATGGTCAGACTTTGATTGAAGATTATTGAAATAAAAAAAAATTACTTTACATTTGTGACCGAGTAAATCTTTTTGGTAATCTCAAATAATTCAAGATGTTTCTTCTTTAGTAGAATATTGTCACAGACATTACAAAATGTGCAAATGACTCAAAACATAAGCATCTTCACGAAAGGAATATATTTTTTACTGTAAATGCAAGGCTACACTGTAAAAAAATTCTGTTAATTAGCAGGGTTTTTTTGCTGTGTGTGTGTTCATTTTTTAAAAATTATAAATAAAAAAATCCCCATTTATTTATGCTTTCGAATTGCATTATGGGACCTTGATCTTTCTTCCAACAACTTTTAATCTTGAAAAGTTTTAAAAAAAGTGACTTTTATGAACATTTTTAATCATTAAATGTGATATATTGTTTGAGTTTGAGTGATATATTGTCTTGTATTTTATGATACAAAACCCTTTGTAATAGACTGCCAGTACATTGTCTGTTATTTTACAGACTTGCTTCTCTATATATCATTTCTTATACATTATATAATTTCAAACTACAAAAACGTCAATTAAAGTCACTTTGTTAAACTGTAGAGTTGAATTTTCAAAACTAGATTAAAGACCTCGCTGTTCAGTAAAGCATACACTTAGTGCACCACTTAGGGGGCTTCCACACAGGTTATGCATCTTGTCGATATACACTATGAACAGCAGCTACGCTAATTATTTTCTTTATTCCCCATTTTCACCTGGGGATACTCTTCCCGAGGCCCTTAGACTATGCAGAGTCACTGATTCGATCCAAGACCAACGACGAGATGATCCCAAGGTTTCCATATCCTGGACCAGGCCGAATCCTGAGCAGCTACTGTGGTGGTCATGGAGGAGTGGAGAACATGAGACTGATTCGTGTGACGCTCCAGAGACAGACGAGTCTTCGCTGAGGCCAGCTTCCAGCCTCCGCCACTGAGACTGCAGCTCTGCACAAGACGTTTGGCCAGCGGAGAAATTAAAATGATCGTGCTTAACTGAGCCTGGTTTCTCTCAAGGTTTTTTTTCTTCACTTCCGCCATTAGTGAAGTTTTTTTCCCTCTTCGCTGTCGCCACTGGCTTGCATGTTTCGGGATCTGTAGATTTACCCTTTATTAATCCACACTGAACTGAGCTCAACTGAACTGAACTTAAACACTACAAACTGAACTACACTGTGCCTATTTACTGTGACCTTTTATGTGAAGCTGCTTTGATACAATCTACATTGTATAAGCGCTACACAAATAAAGGTGAATTGAATTGAATTTTCAACATTACAAGTCGACAGAGCAGAGATCAAGCTCCCATAATGCAATTCGCATTATAAGTATAAATACACAGAAAACACTTGTGGATATCAAAATATGGAAACTGTTAATTAACAGATCATTTTTTACAGTGTAGGATTGTAAAATGTGTCAAATATTTATAATTTAATAGAATAATTCCATGATTGGTGGCATGGTGGCTCCATGGTTAGCACTGTCACCTCACAGCAAGAAGGTCGCTGGTTCGAATTCAAAGTGAATGAATGAATGAATGAATTCAATGATTAAATGTACAGTATAAACGTTTTGTCTTATACCTACAAATGAGTATTTAGCCCTAGTGTGCATCCACGTGAGCAATATATGAAGGGTTGAAGGTCCAAACTGCACTTTCAATGCAGCTTTAATAATCCCAGGCTAGGAATAAGGATTTTATCAAGCAAAACGATAAGCCATTTTCTAAAAATGTGTTTATTTATTAAATTACCAGTGGTTTTTTCCACTTGCTTCACACTTTTTTCCTTTGTTTTTTGTGGTATCCTTCATCATGGGCAAAACTATTTAAAAATCCTTTATTATAACTTCCTTTTTGTTCAGAAGAAAAAAGAAAGTCATATTGGTTTGCAGTGACATGAGATTTTATATAGATTTAGCAGTCTATATAAAGTAGCAGTCTATAAAACAGAACTATCCTTAAATGAACCACAGAGTCACATAGATAAAATGATAAATGTATTAAGTAAATAGTTTATTGCTGATATTCATTCCCAGATTAATTTGCGTACCCAAAAATAATGAAATAACGGAAATGTTCCCTTCTTTCACACAAGTTTTATGTGGTGCCAGAAACACAAGAAACAAGAGATCACTATCAGGATTATTTAGTTAGTGCCATAAAAAATATTCATGATTTCTATTTGATATTCAACAGTAGCAGAAAGCTCCTTTGCATAAAGCTGAAGACGAAAAAAAACAAACAAAAAAACGACACTTCCCATGCCACATTTACAGTGCCATGTGAAAATGTCAAGATGCAAAACAGTTCCTTACTTTCAAAAACCTGTTTACCAAGTGTAAGCGATTTCCTTAGCAAATTTGTCAGATGACTATCAAGAAAGTTCTCAAAAACCTCATTGTTTATAATCCTATATGCCTCTGTGAACTTCCAAAGAAAGCAGTAAGGGTCTGCCGTACCTTACTATGAGCAAATATCAGGAAAGAACAAAAGCAAATAAGTGAGCATGAGGGGGAAAACAGGTAAAATTAAAAGGCAAGGGTATGCTTTGTGTTTTACAAGCCGGACTGTTTACATGTAAAAGGCTTTTAATAAGAGGTTGGCAGGGAACAGACAACAGACTGCAGCTTTCATCTCGGACGGCCACTTCTCCTTATTTACGAGCGCGTGCGTCCCACTGTGTAAACAGGACACTATGAGCGCACCATTACACAACACGCTACACACTAAGAGTTGTATTTGAAGAACTCTGCTTTCATTTGAGGAAGAGGCCCTGAAGAAGTGCACACATGAATAGAGGCATTAACTTGACAAAAACTGTGTTTCCAAACTACTTATTTAAAATGAGCTGTAACAACACAATTCTTGAGATTTAAGAATTGTTTTATTTATTCGACTTATATTTGTTAAAGAGGTGGGCCTGAGTGTATTTTTAAGCCTTTTTTTTCTGTAGGCTTTACTTAGCTAAGTCTGTAAACGCCAATGTCTCCCTTTGCATTTAACTTTGAGCGTATTACATTCAGAGATGTTGTTTATGTTTACACAGCTACATTACACATCAACTAAAGTTTAAAATATGATGTTGTAATGGACCACCGCTTTAAGTTGGGACAGCATAAATGAATTGTTTGGGACTCTGCATTTCTTTACAGTGTAGTAAAAAGAGCAAGATTTTGTTTTAGATAAAGTACACATACTTTTATTCATTCAATTATTCATTCATTCATTTATTCATTCATTCATTTTCTTTTCTGCATAGTCCCTTTATTGATCTGGCGTAGCCACAGCAGAATGAACCACCAACTTATCCAGCATATGTTTTACACAGCAGATACCCTTCCAGCTGCAACCCCATAAACACAATGTGAAAAAAGATTTTTTGAAATTGTTGCAAATTTATTAAAAATAAAAAACCTAAACAACCACACGTACATAAGTATTCACAGCCTTTGCCGTGGAGCTCTAAATTGAGCTCAGGTACATTCTGTTTCCACTGATCATTCTTGAGATATTTCAGCAGCTTAATTGGAGTTCACCTGTGGAAAATTCAATTGATTAGACATGATTTAAAAAGGCATACACCTGTCTATTTAAGGTCCAAGGGTTGACAGTGCATGTCAAAGCACAAACAAATCATGAAGACAGAGGAATTGTCTGTAGACCTCAGAGACAGGATTGAAGTCTGGGAAAGTTCCAGAAAGATTTTTGCTCTGTAGATTTTTGCTCTGCTCTGAAAGTTCCAATGAGCACAGTGGCCTCCTACATCCATAAGTAGATGTTTGGAACCACCAGGACTCTTCCTAGAGCTGGCCAATCATCTTAGCTGAATGATCGGGGGAGAAGGGCCTTAGTCAGGGAGGTAATCAATAACCCGATGGTCACTCTGTCTGATCTCCAGTGTTCTTCTGTGGAAAGAGGAGAACCTTACAGAAGGACAACCATCTATGCAGCAATCCACCAATCAGGCCTGTACGTTAGAGTGGCCAGACGGAAGCCACTCCCCACTAGGAATTTGCCAAAAGACATCTGAAGGACTCTCAGACCATAAGAAACAAAACTCTTTGGTCTAATGAGACTCAAATTGAAGTCTTTGGAGTTGATGCCAGGAGTTACGTTTGGAGAAAACCAGGCACCGCTCATCACCAGGCGAATACCATCCCTACAGTGAAGCATGGTGGTGGTAGCATCATGCTGTGGGGATGTTTTTTTTAGCAGCAGGAACTGGAAGACTAGTTAGGGTAGAGGGAAAGATGAATGCAGCAATGTACAGAGACATCCTGAACAAAAACCTGCTTCAGAGTGGTCTTGACCTCAGACTGGGGTGACGGTTCATATTCCAGCAGGACAATGACTCAAAGCACACCGCCAAAATATCAATGGAGTGCCTTCACAACAACTTGGTGAATGTCCTTGAGTGGCCCAGCCAAAGCCCAGACCTAAATCCTATTGAACATCTCTGGAGAGATCTGAAATGGTTGTACACCGTCGCTTCCCATCCAACCTGATAGAGCTTGGGAGGTACTGAAAAAATTCCCAAAGACAGGAGTGCCAAGCTTGTGGCATCTTATTTGAAAAGACTTGAGGCTGTAATTGCTGCCAAAGGTGCATCAACAAAGTATTGAGCAAAGGCTGTGAATAATTTTGTACGTGTGATTTCTCAGGTTTTCTCATTTTAATAAAGTTGCAACAATTTCAATAAATCTTTTTTCACATTGTCATTATGGGGTATTGTGTGTAGAATTTTGAGAAAATAAATTAATTTAATCAATTTTGGAATAAGGCTGTAACAGAAAAAAATGTGGAGAAATTGAAGTGCTATGAATACTTTCTGGATGCACTATACAATTAAACTGTTCTGACTGAACAGATTAGGGGTCATTTAGGGTTCTTCTGGGTAGATTTTTTTTGGTTTTGTTTTATAGTGGGGGGTGGGGTATGGGGGGTCATGTATCCCGTATTTTTACATCCAAATCTTGACAAGTATGAAGGACACTGTTATGAAGCGGACAGGAGACAGAGGTAAGGAAACGTTAGGGTGTTTATTAAATGACAACAAGGAGCACATGAAGGATAGCCAGGAGGATCAGGAATGATGTTGGGGTCTTTTCCTCCGTGGCTGGGTAACAGGAATACACGAGGATGGACAGCACACACCAGATACAGCTGACAGAGGATGACACAGACTTGGAAGGACTGGAAGACAGGACGATTCGGGTGGACCAGGAAGACTAGGAGGAATACAAAGAGAACAGGTAAGTAAAGCGTTTGTTTTAGCTGAGGATGACTACGCTGAGTGGTCGCTCAGTTGTCCGCTTTCGTCGAGACGAGCCCGGACAATGAGCGACTGGAGTGCTGTGCTTTTATCTGGTGCTCGTGAATGTGATGCAGCTGTGTGCTCATTAGAAGTCAGGTGATGGTGATCTTCGTGAGTGGGGATCGTGAGAGCCTGACCAATCCGTGACAGTACCCCCCTCCCCAGGGCCCGCTCCTGAGGGCCGACACCTCCGACGCCGTGGTGGTCTCCCTCTGCCTCTAGGCGCTGGGAACTCAGGGTGGCTCTCATGAAACTCCACCATGAGACTAGGATCGAGAATATCAGCTCTGGGAACCCATGTCCTTTCTTCGGGGCCGTACCCTTCCCAGTCCACCAGGTACTCCAACTGGCCACCACGACGTCGGGAACGCAAGATCTCCTTCACTGCGTAGACGGCTCCTTCTTCTAGGAGCAGTGGAGGAGGGGGTTCCTCTTCGTGGTCAGGCACTGTGGAGGGAAGAACAGGATCGTGATAGGGTTTCAGGAGTGATACGTGGAATGTAGGGTGAATACGGTAGTGAGAGGGTAATTGTAGTTTGTAGGTGACGGGGTTAACCTGTTCCACGATGGTGAAGGGACCAACAAATCGGGGACTTAACTTGCGAGAGGGCAGTCGCATGCGTATGTCCCGGGTGGATAGCCACACCTTTTGTCCGGGTGTGTATCTGGGTTCTTCAGACCTTCTTCTATCGGCGGTTACCTTGCTTCGACGGACTGCCCTCTGCAGATGTTGATGAGCCTCGTCCCAGCCTCTCTCGCTCTCCCGGAACCAGTGATCCACTGCGGGGACATCAGATGGTTCGCCATCCCAGGGAAAGAGCGGTGGTTGGAAGCCCAGGACGCACTGGAATGGCGTGAGTCCGGTGGAGGGTTGCCGCAGTGAATTTTGGGCATATTCTGCCCAGCCCAAATACTGGCTCCAGGAGCTCTGGTGACCACTGCAGAAGGTCCTCAGGAACCGTCCCACCTCCTGAATCTTCCTCTCTGTCTGCCCGTTGGTTTGGGGATGATATCCAGAAGAGAGGCTGACGGCCACACCTAGGAGCTTGAAGAAGGCTTTCCATAGACGTGAGATGAACTGTGGACCTCTGTCCGACACAATATCTTCTGGAATACCAAATGACCTGAAGACTTGATTAAAGATATTGTCGGCTGTTTCAAAGGCTGTGGGAAGACCTTTCAGAGGGATTAGTTTGACAAACTTTGAGAATCTATCTACGATGACTAGAATACAGGTATTACCTTCTGACGAGGGGAGGTCAGTGATAAAGTCCACTCCTAGGTGTGACCAGGGACGGTTCGGAATCGGCAAGGGATGGAGCTTTCCAGCGGGTAGATGACGTGGGCTCTTGGATTGGGCACAGTCCTTACAGCCCTGAACATATTGCCTCACATCCCTTGCCATGTTTGGCCACCAGAATCGTTGGGATACTAGCGAGAGAGTATTGTTGATCCCTGGATGTCCAGTGCCTAGCGAGGTATGTAAGGAGTGGATCAGATCTACCCGGTGTTCAGGTGGTATGAACTGCCGATGAGGAGGGCATCCCGGCGGAGCAGGGGCTTCCGGAGTGGCAACGACTGGAGGAGCGTTCCAGGTGATCGGACAAATGGAGATGTGTTCGGGAAGAATCTTCGTTGGGAGTTCTTCATGATCGTGATGCTCGTGTAAACGAGAGAGAGCGTCTGCTCTTAGATTCTTGGGTCCTGGACGATAGGAAATGGAGAAATCAAAACGTGAGAAGAAAAGTGACCATCTGGCTTGACGTGGACATAGTCTCTTGGCCTCTTTGATATATTGGAGGTTTTTGTGATCTGTGATCACCTGGAACGGATGTTTGGCTCCCTCCAACCAGTGACGCCACTCCTCCAAGGCTAGCTTGATTGCTAGAAGCTCCCTGTCTCCTATGCTGTAATTCTGCTCCGCCGGGCTCAACTTCCGAGAGAAATAGGCACAGGGATGCAGTCGGGGCGGTGTATCATGATGTTGGGATAATACTGCCCCGACGCCGGTGGTGGATGCGTCCACTTCCACCACGAAAGGAAGATTTGGGTCAGGATGAGTCAGGAGTGGGGCCCTTGTGAACTCCTTCTTAAGAAGGCGGAAGGCTGCGGCTGCTTCTTTGGTCCACTCCAGTCCTTTGGGTTTACCCTTGAGGAGATTAGTGAGAGGTGATGTAATCCTGCTGTAGTCCTTGATAAACCGTCTATAAAAGTTAGCAAACCCAAGAAACCTCTGGAGCTCCTTAATGGAAGTGGGTTCTGACCAGGATAGAACAGCCTCAATTTTCTTCCCATCCATACGTATACCGGTTTGGTCAATGATGTATCCCAAGAAATGAATCGACTTCTGGTGGAATGAGCATTTCTCCGCTTTGAGGTAGAGGTGATGTTCTCTCAATGTGTGTAGGACCTCCGCAACGTGTTGGCGATGTTCGGCCTCACTCCGGGAGTAAATGAGGATGTCATCTATGTACACTATTACAAAGTGGTGAAGAAACTCCCGGAGGACTTCATGAATGAAGTTTTGGAATACGGAGGGGGCGTTGACCAGACCGTAAGGCATGACCTCATATTCATAGTGGCCAGTAGGGGTCACGAATGCTGTCTTCCATTGGTCCCCCTCACGTATTCTTATCAGATTATACGCGCTGCGGAGGTCCAATTTAGTGAAGACTTTAGCTTCTCGGAGCTGTTCCAAAGCGGCTGGTACCAGAGGAAGGGGATATCGGTATTTTACTGTACCGTTATTTAGGACCCTGTAGTCGATGCATGGACGCAGCCCTCCGTCCTTCTTGGCCACAAAGAAGAAGCTTGAGGCGGCTGGTGATTTTGAGTGACGTATGTACCCCTGACTCAGAGCCTCCCTTATGTAATCTTCCATTGCCTGATTCTCTGGAAGCGAGAGCGGGTAGATCCTACCTCTTGGCAACTGGGCATCTGGAACTAGGTCGATCGCGCAGTCCCATGGCCGATGCGGCGGTAGCTGGGAAGCTCTCTTGGGGCAGAAGACATCATGAAAGGAGCTGTACTCCTTAGGAATGTGGATAGACTGCTTCTCAGGAGGACTCTCGACCGATGTTGTAAACAAAGAAATGGGGTTCCGACCTTGAAGAGGGAGATTTGGAAAACAGGTAGGTGTACATCCAGATCCCCATTTCTTTATCTCTCCTGTGCCCCAAGAGATGATGGGATCGTGCTTCACCAGCCACGGGCGCCCTAGAATGATGTCCATATTTGCACCCTCCAGAACCAGAAATTGAATCCTCTCTTGATGTAACAACCCCACTTGAAGAAGGATGTCTTCGCATTGTCGATGGATACGGGTCGAAGATCGAGTGCACTGGGTTATCGGTTGTATCTGGTATATATGCGAGGACGCCTCAGTACGTAGGTGGAGTTGACGACAGAGGGATTGGGAGATGAAGTTCCCTGCTGACCCGGAGTCGATGAGGGCTGTGACAAGGAGAGAAATAGAGGCAGTAGTTATTTGTACGGTGGTAGTAAGTGGTTTACATTGTTCAATATTCGTACTGAATACACTCACTGAAGTCCGAATGGGACGAAGGGGACACTCCATACGGGTGTGTCCACTGACACCGCAGTATAGACACAGACCCCGGGTCAGCCTCCTCTGTCGTTCCGCTGATGTCAGTCTTCCAGACTCTATTATCATGGGTTCTGGTTCTGGAGAGGCTGTTGACTCAGGCGATTGGAGGAGTGCAGACGAGGGGGTGATGGTGTCCTGTTGATAGGAACGGAGACGATCGGAACATCGGAGAGAATGTTGGATGAATCTCTCCAGACCCATAGTATCATCTAATGTGGCCAGCTGGATTCGGAGAGTGGGTTCCAAGCCGAGCCGGTACGTGGTCAACAACGATCTCTCATTCCATCCACTTGCAGCTGCTAGAGTGCGAAACCGGAGAGCATATTCCTGTGTAGATAGAGTACCTTGCTTTAGATGATACAGCTGCTCTCCAGCGGCTACTTCCCCATCAGAACGTCCAAACACCTCTTTGAAATACTCCGTGAAGGTAGTGATGGAATTCATGACCGGCCCGGCTTGGTTCCAGATCGTCTCAGCCCATTTAAGTGCAGGCCCAGAGAGTAGTGATACGATGTAGGCGATCTTTGACTTATCTGTGGGATATAGAGAAGGTTGCATTTCGAATATGAGGGAACATTGTAACAGAAAACCATTGCACTCCCCCGCTCCGCCTGAGTAGGGCGCTGGTCGGGCCATGGGACTGGAAGGAAGGGCCGAAGAAGAAACTGTGGAGGCGGAAGTGCTCGGTGCTGGTGGTGCGTTGGAAAGTGGAGCTGGTGGCTGTAGAATCCGCTTCAACTGGTCCACCAGCTCTTGAAAGTGATCGGGGGTGCTCATGTTGTCGTCGTTATGGGTCCGGGCTTCTGTTATGAAGCGGACAGGAGACAGAGGTAAGGAAACGTTAGGGTGTTTATTAAATGACAACAAGGAGCACATGAAGGATAGCCAGGAGGATCAGGAATGATGTTGGGGTCTTTTCCTCCGTGGCTGGGTAACAGGAATACACGAGGATGGACAGCACACACCAGATACAGCTGACAGAGGATGACACAGACTTGGAAGGACTGGAAGACAGGACGATTCGGGTGGACCAGGAAGACTAGGAGGAATACAAAGAGAACAGGTAAGTAAAGCGTTTGTTTTAGCTGAGGATGACTACGCTGAGTGGTCGCTCAGTTGTCCGCTTTCGTCGAGACGAGCCCGGACAATGAGCGACTGGAGTGCTGTGCTTTTATCTGGTGCTCGTGAATGTGATGCAGCTGTGTGCTCATTAGAAGTCAGGTGATGGTGATCTTCGTGAGTGGGGATCGTGAGAGCCTGACCAATCCGTGACAGACACAATCATAAAATTCACAGCCACCATCTCAAAACTGCACATTTACATCCAGTACATAATTGTCATACACTATAATTGTTTTCGTGTTGTTAGAATGTGACTTTCTCTTTTGTTTAGCGCTAAGAACTCTTCACTCGAACATGAGAAACACCTGTTGTCTCATGTCTCTTTAACCCTGCAGGCTAAAACTGCAGCACACAGACTTACGCCTGCGTTCCCCCAAGGCTAAAACAGCACTCCTGTACACAACATGCCAAACTAAGCTCATAAGAAGAAAAAGTGCGCACTTCAATCACTCTAAAAATATTAACAGTTCATACACCCCACAGACACTTTCACCATAAGCACAAACAGAGATGAGCAGAAATGGCATTTATCACTGGCAAGCGTCACCCTGTGTTTGTTGAATCGTAAACAGACCACAAAATGAACCGATTTCCAATTCACGAGACCACTAATGTAAACAGTTGCGTGTTTACATGTGAGAGCTGCTATATCAATACATTATCAAAGATGTGTACGTTTTCTCGCTGTCTTGACTTCAAGCAAAATATGGACTTAGGTTACATTTATTAATCGACTAATACATGAATACACATCTTTTTTATGCGTTGGCTTTCTGTTCACACTCTGTATAGGCCAAACAGAATCGGCAGACTTTTTTTTGTTGGTTTTTGGGAGTATAGTAACTAAAAACTAGTGGCGGGCAAATATTAACTGTATTTTCATCATTCATTGATTTTCTTTTCAGCTTAGTCCCTTTATTCATCAGGGGTCACCACCGTGGAATGGACTGCCAACTATTCCAGCATATGTTTTAAACAGCGGATGCCCTTCTAACTGCATCCCAGTACTGGAAAACATCCATACACACTCATTTACACACACACTATGGCCAATTTAGTTTATTTAATTCACCCATAGCACATGTCTTTGGACTGTGGGGGAAACCAGAGCACTCAGAGGAAACCCGCACCAAATTGAGTTGAGAACATGCAAACTCCACACAGAAATGCCAACTGACCCAGCTGATACTCAAACCAGCAACCTTCTTGCTGTAAGTCGACAGTGCTAACCACTGAGCCACCATATCGCACAATACAGATTTATGCTAAATCATTTTGAGAGAATTGTAACTTAAAATAAAAATGAGTGCCAAGCAAAAATTAATTGCATCCAAAATATGATGGTCCGTTTGTTGAATCTAAGTTACTTTGCATCCACATGCCAATTCATTCTCATTAGATTATAAGTAGACTGTTAGGTTATAGTTAGTGTAAGTTGACATGCACTTCTTATAGTCAGTTAAATGTCTGTTTGGCCGCAGTATCAACAGATATTAAGCAGACAGTCTACTAATACTCAAAGGGACCATCAAAATAAAGTGTTACCAAATGTTTATTTATATTTAGATGTAAGATGAAAAGATGAAAGATGAAAGCCATATATATATATGTGTGTGTGTGTGTGTGTGTGTGTGTGTGTGTGTGTGTGTGTGTGTGTATATGATACAAATTATATATAAATTCAAATATCTATGTAACAAAATGGTTTTGTATAGTTTTGTTTGTAGGTATGTGTGTATCACAAATACTGTACATAATACTGTAAATATATACACCCGATTTTGAAAATTATTACATTTTTTTATCCATTTCTCAGTGGATATAGGCAATGTATTTAGGTGCATTTAAACAAAATAGATTTAATAAACAGATATATTTATTAAAGTAATATTTTAGTCACCAAACATATTTATAAATTGAAAGATTATACTATTGCAAAAAAATTATAACCTACAAAATGTTAACAAATTTTTTTTTTTTTTTGCTTCTGTTGATTTTTCCTCTTTTTAAAATTTGTATTTAATATTTTTCTATAGCATCTAAATTTGGATGGGCTAGTTTTGGGGCCATTATCGTAAGTTATTTTGTTAGACAAGCTCCAGATCTGGTTTCAGAACTAAATAATCTAATGTATATGTACAAATATAATATTGTATAGCTTCCTATTAAAAATATGAATTTAAAAGATAGATTTTTGGGGGGTGTACTTATATAAGCCGAGCATTGTATTATGTCAAAGCAAACTTTTACTTTGGATGTGAATAATCGTGCTTCATCTTTGCCCAGCAATACGGAAAGAATAAAATATCAAATAAAAAACAATATATTTAGTATTTATGTAAGGTTTACAATGCAAATCCAATTAGATGCAGTTGTTTGGTAAACAAAGCAAGTCTCTCATATATAATATGTGAACTAAAAGATGGAAAATATGACTTTACAAAGTGTATTGAAATTAAATCATATTTTATTATTCAATAATATTTCCGTAAGTAAATTAAATAGACCCAATTATGGGTGAAAAATCTGCAGAAACCTGCAAATTACTGTGCGCGTACAGTAGATACTGTGTGGGGTCTACCGTATGGAAAAATGTTGCCAGATCCAAGTTTATTCTCATTTCAGCTGAGGAAACAAACATTTGGGACCCGTTTAGTTATATCACACATTAGAGAACATCTTGTACAATATCACTACAGTCTTCACTACAGTCTGTACATATGTACTGTATGTATGTATGTGTCACAGCCACCAGTGATCTAGCCCATGCAGATCGCTGGAGAACTACAAATCTGCTGGTATCTGCTGGTAAATCTGACTTCAAGACCCAGTCATGCAACACACACACACACCTGCTCCAAGTCTCCATTGATTGCAAACACTCACAGCTGAAGCAGCTCATGAACTGATTACATGGACTATAAACTCAGCACACAAACACACAGAAGTTACTGAGTCTTGTTGAACTGTTGAACAAAAACTTGCTTTGTTTTGTTTGTTTATTCCTGTATGTTGCCTGCCTTTTGACTATCTGCCTGTTTACTGACCATGACTCTGGATTTCCTGTATACATCTGTTTGCTCCTGTGTTGACCATTGCTTGCCTGGCCATTCTCTGCATAATAAACCTGCATTTGGATCCGCACTTCCTGTTGTCAGCGTCACGTCACATTACAGTATGTATGTACATGTTAAAGTCAAATTTATTAGCTCCCCCTTTATATTTCCCCCCCAATTTTTGTTATGTTTATATTTCCCCCTCAACACATTTCTAAACATAAGAGTTTTGATAACTGATTTCTTTTATCTTTGCCATGATGATAGTACATAATAGTTTACTAGATATTTTTCAAGATACTAGTATTCCGTTTAAGTGACATTTACAGGCTTAATTAGGCAATTGTGTGACAATAATTATAAGAATTAAATAATAAAGGGGGCTAATAATATTGACCTTAAAATGGTTTTTAAAAAATGTAAAACTGCTTTTATTCTATTTAAAATAAAACAAATACGGCTTTCTCCAGTAGAACAAATATTATCGGAAATACTATGAAAATTTTCCTTGTTCTGTTAAACATCATTTGGGAAATAATTGAAAAAAGAAAAAAATTCACAGGTGGACTAATAATTCTGACTTCAACTGTAGGTGCCAACTCAAGAACACCCACAAAACAAGAACCTGTTTAGGCAGCAGAGACACTCCATCGCTCTTAAAAAACACACAGTGTCTCCTGTAACAGCTGACTGTGGCAGTAGTTCTAGGGGTCAGGGAGCGATACAGACACTTACCCCTCAGCTTCCTTGCATTTTGGACATGGCTACCCTGTCCTCTGTCTAAACACATGACAGCATGATCCCTGCTGCGGCGCTGGGATTTTCAGTGACACCTGGCTTTACAAAGCGTATATGGCAACCCAAACTGCTCTGACCCCACACGCTGGCCCCTGTGTTATGCCAAGACGTGTGTCTGACAACCGGCCCCTAATCCAGCACAGAAGGCACCGGGGCCTGTATAAGCACTGAGCCACAAATATCAAGCCAATGTCACTGTAATGCCGTGAAACAAAGGAAACCCGAACCCTCATGAGGATGGGATGCAAGCAGCTGGTTAAAAGACATGAGAGATTTATGATTTTTAGCATAATTAATTATCAAGTCTTTATTTCCATGTGTCTTCCAGTCTACAAACTTTTTATATTTATTGTCCTCACCGGAGTATTATGAATGAAGGACTTCATCCATGATCCAAGATACTCATCCATGGATTTCACTCATGAATTTTCAATGAAAAAGATAAACATACACAATCTTTATTGTTGTAAGTGGTTGTCAGAACATTTTTTTGCGTGGTTGCTAAAAGGGAGTCAGACATGTAGTCAGACACACATTGTAAAAAACAATGTTGTGATA
This sequence comes from Danio aesculapii, assembly GCF_903798145.1. Classification (NCBI taxonomy): domain Eukaryota; kingdom Metazoa; phylum Chordata; class Actinopteri; order Cypriniformes; family Danionidae; genus Danio; species Danio aesculapii. The sequence continues at coordinate 48,669,137 of NC_079450.1, read as the reverse complement.
AAAAGTCAGGACAGCAAATATTTTTATGCTGCTTTAACTTATTTTGATAAGATAATAGGGTTTCAACTACATTTCTAACAAGTTTAATATTATATTTTTAGTCAGTTTGATTGATGTAAGTTAAGATCATAAAAATATACTCCACGGTACACTGTGAAAATACAAATTGATGCAAAAATAAAAACTGATGCCCGTATAGCTCATGATTTATATTTGATATCTGTTTACTTCTGCTTTTGATTTTTTATAAGACCTAGATCTCTGCTCTGACAATTTGAGGCTGATAAGGTCAACAAAGAGACTTTTATTGTCGTTTTTAGAAATCTGTAATTATATATTGTTTAGAATTTCTTTGTAAATTGAAGTACAACAACATGTAGTGAGAACATTGTGTGTTCATTTATTGATTTGATATATATGTATATATATTGATTGATATAAAACATACAGTTGAAGCCAGAAATTATTGGCCCCCATTTTGAATATTTCCCAAATTATGTTTAACAGAGCAGGTCAAAATTATTAGCCCCTTTAAGCAATTTTTTTTTCGATAACTCAGCGGGGCTAATAATTCTGACTTCATCTATCTATCTATCTATCTATCTATCTATCTATCTATCTATCTATCTATCTATCTATCTATCTATCTATCTATCTATCTATCTATCTATCTATCTATCTATCTATCTATCTATCTATCTATCCATCTATCTATCTAGTCGAAGTCAGAAACATTACCCCTTGTTAATTTTTTTCCCCCAATTTCTGTTTATCGGATATATTTTTTCAACACATTTCAAAACATAATTGTTTTATAACTAATTTCTAATAGCTGATTTATTTTATCTTTACCATGATGACAGTAAATAATATTTTACTAAATATTTTTCAAGACACTTCTATACAGCTTAAAGTGACATTTAAAGGCTTAACTAGGTTAATTAGGTTACTAGGCAGGTTAGGGTAATTTGGCAAGTTATTGTATAACGATGGTTTGTTTTGTAGACTATCGAAAAAAAATTGTTTAAAGATTCTAATAATTGAACCTTATAATGGATTTAAAAAAAATAAAAAACTGCTTTTATTCTAGCCAAAATAAAACAAATAAGACTTTCTCCAGAAGAAAGAATATTATCAGACATACTGTGAAAATTTCCTTACTCTGTTAAACATCATTTGGGAAATATTTAAAAAAGAAAATTCAAAGGGGGGCTAATAATTCTGACTTTAACTCTATGTATGTATATATATATATATATATATATATATATATATATATATATATATATATATATATATATATATATTATATATATATATATATATATATATATATACAATTAACCAAAATAAATAAATTTCTACATCAATTTCTACATGAAAAGTTGCTCCAGGTCCTATAATGTAATTTAAGATAAATACTTGTGAAAAATACTTCTGAATACCAATCTACAGGCAACTGTTATTTAACGGACATTACATTTTAATGTACAATTGACACTATTAACAAGATGTGAGCAGGTGTGAACAAGGTAAGCATAATGGAGTTACATAGGTGTATTTCTTGCTTCAAGAGTTACTGAGAGTTTATTTGGCAAATCCCTCTCACCTGTTATATGCATAAACCCTTTTTTACACAAGTATAAAACCACTTTAAGCAAGCGTAAAAAACTTTTTCTGGGTATTAAGGGACCCACTCATCTTTGCAGAATTGTTGAAATTCAGCCACATTGGAGGGTTTTCAAGCCTGATCTGCCTTTTTAACATCATGCCATAGTATCTCAATTAGATTCAGGTTAGGACTTTGACTAGGCCACTTCAAAGTCTTCATTTAGTTTTGTTTTTTACCTATTAAGAGGAGGGCTTTGCATGTTTTGCATTTACACAAGTAAATAGATGGAATGATAAGGTCAACATTCTCCATAAATCTGCGTATTTCTACAGGCACAGATTCTGTGTGGGCCTAGATAATACATAACTAGCTATGTAATCTCCAGCGATGCATCTGGTTGAGCAACGAGGCGATCCTGATTTAACATGTGGCTGAACATCCTTTATTGTGACTGGGTAATTTAGGGACTTTCCAAAATAAATGTCATTCTCTGTCTGTCTGTCTATCAGTGTAGTTCTCACATGGTTCTCATACCGCTGCCTCACTACATTTCCTCAATGAATGATCTTTGCAGCATTCCCAACATGCACCAGCACCATCAGCAATAAGACCCACGCAAATCTCTCCCACAGACTCTCTGCATATGCTAAAAAGCATCTTTGTGACGGCACCTCACACATCTCATGTGAAATCAAGCACCCGCACCCCCCGACTGGCTTTAATGGGCCAGTGAAGACAGAGGCGTGTCACTTTGAAGTCTTCCTCCCCGTCATGCTTTCTCTCTCTCGTCAAAGAGCAGCATTGAGCGCGCGTGCCTGTTTACCCGCTGTCCGTGGACTCATGTTACACTTCGCTCTTTGATCCGCAGCTCCCATAATAATTTCTGGAGAAGGCATTGTTTATTGGGGTCTAGACGACAGCAAAAGAAGAAGCCGAGGGAGAGGAAGAAAAGGCTTCCCTTTTTCTCTGGCGAGGGGAAGTGGTGTTGTGGAGGTGACTAACTTTCAGACGGCCTGTTAGCCGTTACTCACAGTCCAAGCCGCAGACATACTTAGAAGAAAGGAAGGAGAGATAGGACAAAAACAAGACTACATGGAAAATGAGTGTCGATCGTGAGCCACAAGCTATAGATATGAACTAAATATGAGCAGGTTTAAAAATAGAGAGATATTAATGAAGTGAAAATGTGGTGCAGAATAATAGCGGCTCTCTACTGGTTGAGGATGAGCGGCCTGTTTGTGCTCAATGGCCTTATACAGCGGGGAAAATAAGGTGAACACGTCATGTTTTTTCCTGGGAAAAATATTTCTAAAGGAGCTGTTAACATGGAATTGAACCAGATTTTGGTAAAAACCCAAACAATGCAAACATAAAAATGAAACAAAAAAAAAAAACAATGAAATGACACAAGGAGAAAGTACTGAACTACTGAAACATTTAATACATTATATTAAGGCTTTTTGGTGAGTTCAGCTTAAAGATATCTCTCATATGGAGAATGACTAAAGTCTCATGAATTGCTCAGGTGTGAGTTTTTCACAAACTTCAACAGTGTAAAAATCTTGATGGTTCCGTGGGTCTCGTTTATCAAATCTGAACTTTATTTTGTATTTTCTATTAGATTTAAGTCAGGTGATTGGCCGGGCCATTCTACAGCTTGATTTTCTTTCTCCGAAAGCATTTGAGAGTTTCCTTGGCTGTGTTCTGGATCATTGTCTTGCTGAAATGTCCACCCTGGTTTCATCTTCATCCTCCTGATAATGTAGATGTTGGACTGAAGCAGATAATATTCACAACAATGAGAAAGGGCAGAGGGTTGCTGAAGAACTACTGAATGGGATTGGCCAGCCCAGTCACCAGAGATAAACATTATTGAGCATGTCTGGGGTAAGATGAAGGAGGCATTGAAGATGAATCCAAAGTATCTTGATAAACTCTGGGAGTCCTGCAAGAACACTTTCTTTGCCATTCCAGATGACTTTATTAATAAGTAATTTGAGCAGAGATTTATGGATGCAGTCCTTTGGGAATCATACACAATATTCATTCCTTTTTCCATTGCACCATGACTTTATAATCTGTAATGCACATTATTTCGGCTAAGTGACAAGACTTTTGTCTGAGCAAAGCCAAACCTTACTGCCCTAATTAAATAATTAAAAATCAAGGCATTATCATATTTTATTTAGGTAAAATAAGCGTAATCTAGAGGCCTTTGCTTTTCATATAAGCGACTTCTGTTACCAAATGATGAACTAGAAGTCAAGTTATCATTTGTTGTTCCTAAAACTTTGATAGGCATCAGGTAGTGTATATTGTTACTAAAATTGTAATTTTCTTGCATATTTTGATGTACTACTGTATGTATTCACTGTAAAATAGTTATGTTTAGGTTTGGTGGTAGAGGAATATTTTGTATTAAATGCACTGACTCGTTTCAGTTTATCCAAATGTATGTTTCAGCATGAATCAGAACGTACAAGAATGTATGTTTTGTAGCTGTAAACGGTCCATACTAATACAAATGGATAAACAAAGAAGCCTGGCTCCCAGAGCTTATCAGGGGCATTGTGTTTCAGGGGCATAAGTGTTTTTTATGGCTTTCTCTTACACAAGGCTGCAGGTACTTGTATTTATTTTTTCAAAAGCAGAGGTGGAGGGTTTGGTAAAGGATACTTTCACAATGTTTCTTAAATATTTGTCTTGAGTTTCAGCTCCTTCCCATAAGTACACATATGTAGATTGACTTGTGGGCTCAGTTTGGAAAAGCATAACTACTCTTACTATGTATCAGTATTTAAAGTTGAAGTCAGAATTATTAGCCCTCCTGAATTATTAGCCAATGCTGTATATTTTTCCCCAATTTCTGTTTAATGGAAAGAACACTATGGTTTTCAACACATTTCTAAATATAAAAGTTTTAATAACTGATTTCTTTTATCCTTACCCTGATGACAATAGGCAGCACGGTGGCGCAGTGGGTAGCGCAATCGCCTCACAGCAAGAAGGTCGCTGCTTCGAGCCCCGGCTGGGTCAGTTGGCATTTCTGTGTGGAGTTTGCATGTTCTCCCCGTGTTCATGGGGGTTTCCTCTGGGTGTTCCGGTTTCCCACACAGTCCAAAGACATGTGCTAGGTGAATTGAATAAGCTAAATTGGCCGTAGTGTATGTGAGTGTGTGCATGGGTGTTTCCCAGTGTTAGGTTGCAGCTGGAAGGGCATCCGCTGTGTAAAACATGTGCTGGATAAGATGCCGATTCATTCCACTGTGGCAACCCCTGATTAATAAAGGGACTAAGCCGAAACGAAAATGAATGAATGATGACAGTACATAATATTTTACAAGATATTTTTCAAGATACTAGTATTCAGCTTAAATTTCAATTTAAAGGCTTAACTAGGTTAATTATGTTACTTAGGCAATTTAGGGTAATTAGGCAAGTCATTGTATAATGATGTTTTTTTTTCCGTAGACAATTGAAAAACATATTGCTTAAGGGGCTAATAATATTGACCTCAAAATGGTTTTTAATAAATTAAAAACTGCTTTTATTATAGCCAAAATAAAACAAATCAGACTTTCTCCAGAAGAAAAAATATTATAGGAAATATTGTGAAGGAGGAGGGCTAATAATTTTGACTTGATAAGGAAATATTCAAATATATGCTGGTCAAAGACAATCCCCTTTTGGTGTCTGAAAATTAAATAAATGTAAATGTAATTCAATTTAACAAGTTAAATTAAAAGTTATTTTAAATGCATACTCAAATAACTTTTCAGTAACACTTTATAATAACTACACTCTATGAACCAGTTATTAAGCATTAGCAAATAGTGAATTCATTATTTGTTAAGCATTAACTCTGCATTAATAGATATTAGTAAGCAGTTTATAACTGCAGATACAAATGCTCTGTTCTTGACTTATAAACACATTTAAAATGTGCTTAATAATTGTACTTTCATACTTTGTTAATGATAAATTTTTCATCACTAAATTAAGTATCGCATTATTTATAAACCATTTGTATTTAAGAGTAGTTGGGGGGTTTCAAGATCATTTAAAATTAGTTTGTAAATGATTAATAAACTATTCAGACCAACATTTGTATATTATTATTCAAGAATATACTAGTAGTTAATTTGTATGTTAATAAATGTTTTATTAGCTCAACTTCATCCAGTTGATGAAGTTGAGCTAATAAAATGACAATTAAAGGCTTAGTCTGAAAATGAACAACATCTTTGCAATCTTATCTAAAAAGTAAAATTACTGTAGAGGTTAAACGTTGCTGAATAACAGGAGTGTCAAAATATAACATAAAATTGGATAAAACAACAACAATATAATACTTCAACAAAATATTATGATGCAACATTTCAATGTTATTTAGCGATGTTTAAACTGCACATTAATTTTATTTTAGTTAAGATTGCTAAGATTCATTTTTATTTGATACAGTTTCATTTGTGTCTCTACAAATGAATAGAAATTAATAAAGTCGTTTATTTTCTTTTTTTCTTGTTTAGAATATAACTGAGCCTTTAATTGTCATTTATTCGGGATTTATAAAGCATAAATAGTCCTCACTTTAGATTAGGTCACAAAACTGGATGAAGTTGAGTTAATAAAGCATTTATTACCATACAAATTAACTATTAGTATATGTCTGAATAATAAGATATATAAATGTTAATTTTAATAGTTTATTGATCATTTATTTACATGTTCTGAATAATATTTAAAAATCAGCAACTTATCTCAAATAACTGTTTTTCTTGATGAAATACTTAATTTAGTAATGAAAAAATAATAATTACCAAAATATGAAAACACAATCATTAAGCTCTTTATAAATGTGCTTATAAGTCAAGAATACAGCATGTGTATTTGCAGTTATAAACTGCTTACTAACATCTGTTAATATAGAGTTAATGCTTAACATATAATGAATTCACTATTTTCTTATGCTTTATAAATGATTCATAGTGTGTAGTTATTATATAGTGTTTTTTGAAAGGATCATATATTGATAAGAACAGGCTGACATGCATGCAAGTTCAAAATACTCCATCATTGTTTTATAATAGGTTCAACGATTCCAAATGACTTCTGTACCCCTCCGTTGCATGACTATTATCTGTGGTGATTTGTCTGATGATCCAATCTGTTGTGATTGGTCTACTGCATGCATCAAATTTTGAAAAGAGAGCGGCCATCAAAAAGTGTTGAAGATTTTATCAAATTGGTTGGCTAATGTTTCATGTAGACATCAACATTAATGGCTTGGTTTAATGCTGTGTTTACACCAGTCGTGGCATGCGTCAATAAATCGCGTGAACATTTTGAGTTCACTCGCTTCATTTGCATGTCAAATTCACTTCACAATAGATGTGGATTCACATCATAGGCTGAGCTTCTGTCTGCCCGGTGACTCTAGCTTCATTGCTAAATGGCTAACATGGATTTTATTGACAGAATAGCTGTGTTTTTGTGCTTTAGGAAGGCTGAAATACAGCATAGATTCGTTCGTTGCCATGTCGGAGTCCACTAGATCCTTTCAGAGGTGCACCCAGCTCTGTGAGTTCAACAATGATGGAGGCTTTCAGCGGTGCTTCAGACTGAGCCAAGCCCACTTTGATGAACTGTTGTCGGGTGTCTGCAAGAGGATTTCCCCTTGGGACACCAACAACAGGCACTACGTCATAATCACCCCCCTACAAGAGCAAGCTCATGATTGGTTAATGTGTCACGAACGTCCGCTGAAGTTCTGGTTTTCCAACTCAAGCGATTCACGTGATACGTGCGTTAAGCTCGTCAAACAAGCAAAACGATCAACTCGTGCCGCTTCATTCATACGAATTGCATCATTCGTGTCTATATGCGTGTTTGCAATGTCTTTGCAACATTCAATTTAATTCATCTTTATTTGTATATTACTTTTACAATGTAGATTGTGTCAAAGCAACTTCACATAGAAGATTACAGTGAATTGAAACTGTGTCAGTTCAGTTTTCAGAGTTTAATTTCAGTTCAGCTTAGTTCAGTTTAATGTGGTTTAATATTCACTGCTAAGAGGTAAAACACTGAAGAGTAATCTATTGATGCGCAGCTCTACAAGTCCCGAACTATGCAAGCCAGTGGCGACAGCGACGAGGAAAGCACTTCACCAATTGGAAGTGAAGGATAAAAAACCTTGAGAGAAACCGGGCTCAGTTGGGCATGACCATTTCATATGGCCAAACGTCTTGTGCAGAGCTGCAGTCTAGGTGCCGGAGGCTGGAGGATGCTGGACGTCAGTGAAGACTCGTCTGTCCCTGGAGTCTCACAGGAATCAGACGCATGCTCTCTACTCCTCCTTCAAATGGCTCATTTTTAATGACTCGTAGTCAAGTCTTTTCTTACAGAGGCAATACATTTAAATAAGGTGCATTTTCAGATTTAAAACTTTGCAGGAGGTTTTTATTGACTTAGAGTGGTAAAACACACTAAATGAAAGTTTAATAAAAAACAATCATAACAGGGGCACTTTAAATAAAAAAAAAAAAACAGATCACCTACATTTGCCAACACACATGACTTTGTATAAAACTGCACACTTGACATCCATGGACAATTTTTTTAAATTTATTATTTTGTCTATATATGTAAATAAATATGTATGTTTTGTCTGTTAAAAATGTGTAACTCTGATTGTCACGGATTGGCCAGGCTCTTCCATCAGTATCACGCAACGAGCATCCTCACCTGAGTATTAATCTGTTAGGGAAGCAGACGGACAAACAAGGTGAGTTAGTTGAAAGATGTTTATTCCAACAGTGGCGCACAAATGGATAACGTTGGGGAAGTGAATGGAGTTCGGTTGAGCTGATGATCCTTCTTTGTGGCAGGTTGGATGACATACACTGAGGAAGACCGAATGCACACACCAGAGGGCTTGCGGGGAAGACAGACTGACGATACACACAACTCTGACAGGACACCGAGAACACTGGACAGACTGGAAGGAAACAGAGATCAGGTAAGTTCAGACGATGATATAGAATGATAGTGACTACCAGGAGGTACTCGCTATGAGTCCGCTTCGTAGGAACGAGACCGGACAATGAGTGAAGTGAGGTGTGTGCTTATATAGTGTGTTTGAGGGATTGGGTGCAGCTGTGTGTGATTAATACTCAGGTGAGGATGCTCGTTGCGTGATACTGGTGGAAGAGCCAGGCCAATCCGTGACATTACCCCCCTCCCCAGGGCCCGCTCCTGAGGGCCTAAACCTCCGACGTCGTGGTGGTCTACCTCGTCCACGAGGTGCTGGGAACTTGGGGTGATTGGAGTGGAACACTTCCATAAGTGCGGGATCTAATATATCGGATCTGGGGACCCAAGACCTTTCCTCTGGACCATATCCCTCCCAGTCGACGAGGTATTCTAGATAACCACCACGACGCCGGGACAGTAGGATGTCATTGACTTTGTATACGGATGCCACGAAGAGGAACCCCCTCCCCCACTGATGCTGGAAGAGGGGTCCATATACAAAGTCATCCTCAATGCCTCCACAGGATGAATTCAAAGAATCTTGATGAACTCCGGGAGTCCTGCAGGAACTCTTTCTTTACCAGTTAACGGCAAAATAAATGTTTGAAAATGTAATCATAATGTGTTTATTTTGATGAAAGGAACTTAAAAATAACACATATTATATTTCAGAGACAGTAATTTTGTAATGTAACTAATTACAGTCAAATGAAAATAACTAATATAATGTAATATAAAATGTATTACATTTTGGTAGTAACTTGCCCAAATCTGAAAATAAAGTTGTAGTATCATATATCATATCATATTATATCATATCATGACAATGAACTGAAAGAAATATTAGATATGAACCATGATGTAAAAATAAATCATAATGACAATAAACAATTTGCTAACGCTACAGGATTCTAACGTACATCAGCATATAACACTATAATACATGATAATAAATAGAGGTTAGCACTGTCGCCTCAACAGAAAGAAAGTTGCTGGTTCGAGTCCCGGTTGGCATTTCTGTGTGGAGTTTGCATGTCCTTCTCGTGTTGGCGCGGGTTTTCTCGGGGTGCTCCGGTTTCCCCCACAGTCCAAAGACATGCGCTATAAGTGAATTGGGTAAGCAAAATTGGCCGTAGTGTATGTGAGTGTGTGAATGCAAGAGCGAATGGGTGTTTGCAAGTACTGGGTTGCAACTGGAAGGGTATCCGCTGTGTAAAACATATGCTGTAATAGTTGGCGGTTCATTCTGTTATGGCGACCCCTGATAAATAAAGGGACTAAGTTAAGGGAAAAGATATAAAAGCCAGCAGATTTCACATATCCACCTTTATCTACACGTCTCCTGCTCTCTCCTTTCGTCTATTTATTGATGAGAAAGCGATTTGGCCATCATTATGTGTAAGGGAGAAGCTTGAATTTTTTATAGGAGGTTCGTGTGAAGGTGTGAGGTGTTGGCTGCGAGAACAGACATCTTTGGTTACACACACACTGTAGGTAAGAGTCACAGAGCAAATGTTCTGCAACCAAACACACAGCAAATAACAAGTAGATAAGTCTCGTTTGTGGATGTTTGAAATCTAGATTGTAGAAAACTTTATCCACTGAGATGTTTATTCATTATCTTAATTTCTAATGACAATGTCTGATAATGTTTCATACAAATGATCTTATATTTACATATTTCCTACTCTTTTACTTGTGCATATGCCATAATGTACATTGTATATGGTTTCCATGACGACTTAACATGCCAAATGTTTCTGGTGTCATTAAAAAAAGAATTATATTGTATTTATTTTTGAAAGAGGGTCAGCAAATAATTGTTGAAAACATTTTTAATGTATTATGTTTAATATATAATATTAATAGTACATATGGAAATCACGCAGTTGCTGCAGATTTGTGGGCTGCACATCCATGATGCGAATCTCCCATTCCACCACATCCCAAAGGTGCTCTATTGGATTGAAATCTGGTGACTGTGGAGGCCATTTGAGTACAGTGAACTCATTGTCATGTTCAAGACACCAGTCTGAGATGATTTGCGCTTTATGACATGGCGCATTATCCTGCTGGAAGTAGCGATCAGAAGATGCAAACACTGTGGTCATAAAGGGATGGACATGCTCAGCAACAGTACTCCTTTTGATGAGCCTGTGCGAACTGTAGCCTCGGTTTTCTGTTTTTAGCTGACAGGAGTGGCACCCAGTGTGGTCTTCTGCTGCTGTGGCCCATCTGCCTCAAGGTTGGACGTGTTGTGTGTTCAGAGATGCTCTTCTGCATACCTCGATTGTAGCAAGGGGTTATTTGAGTTACTGTTGCCTTTCTATCAGCTGGAACCAGTCTGGCCGTCTCCTCCGACCTTTGGGATCAACAAGGCATTTGCGCCCACAGAACTGCCGCTCACTGAATATTTTGTCTATTTCAGACCATTTTCTGTAAAATCTCTGTAGAGATGGTTGTGCGAAAAAAAATCCCAGTAGATCAGCAGTTTATAAAATACTCAGACCAGCTCGTCTGGCACCAACAACTATGTCATGTTCAAAGTCACTTAAATCACCTAACTGCCACATTCTGATGGTCAGTTTGAAATGCAGCAGGTCGTCTTGACCATGTCTGAGTTGCTGCCATGTGATTGGATGATTAGAAATTTGTGTTACAAGCAGTTGGACAGGTGAGAGTGTATATACAGCTGAAGTCAGAGTTATTAGCCCCCCTGTTTATTTTTTTTTCCATAATTTCTGTTTAATGGAGAGAAGATTTTTTTCAACACATTTCTAAACATACTAGTTTTAATAAGTCATTTCTAATAACTTATTTAGTTTATCTTTTCCTTATCTTTTTCCTCATTTTATATTTCCTTGCTCTGTTAAGCATCATTTGGGAAATATTTATTGTAATATTTAATATTTATTAACTGTGTGTGTGTATATATATATATATATATATATATATATATATATATATATATATATATATATATATATATATATATATATATATATACACACACACACACACAGAATGTCTGATAATATTTTTTCTTCTGGAGAAAGTCTTATTTGTTTTATTTCGTTTTATTTGTTAAAAAAAACATTTTAAGTCAGAATTATTAACCCCTTTAAGCTAATCTTTTTTCGATAGTCTACAGAACAAACCATCGCTATACAATAACTTGCCTAATTGCCTAATAACCTGCCGAGCTAACCTAATTACCTAATTAACTTAGTTAAGCCTATAAATGTCACTTTAAGCTGTATAGAAGTGTCTTGAAAAATATCTAGTCAAATATTATTTACTGTCATCATGGCAAAGATAAAATAAATCAGCTAATATAAATGAGTTATTAAAACTATTATGATTAGAAATGTGTTGAAAAAGTCTCACTTCAACTATATATATATATATATATATATATATATATATATATATATATATATATATATATATATATATATATATATATATATATATATATATTATATATATAATTAAACTTTAAATATATGATAAAAATTTACATTTAAATATATCGTAAAAATATGGTAAATATATGGTAAAATATATATGATGATAAATATGTTGATGCCAACATTTTTTTCTCTGGCTCCATTTTGTAAAGACCATGCAGCAATAGAAGGGCTACTAGAAGTTTACACCTTCAAACAAAGTTGCTTATGACTAATAGTATGTCTGTTAGCGTATATCAAAATAAAGTTTTATCAGATATATAAAAAGCAAAGCATATACCAGTAGTCATTATATACCGTGCCAATGACAGCATCACAGTAAAGTGAAAGCTAAATGTATTGAGTTTATGCTGAAAAGCACTGATCTACTTTTTTTCTACAGTGCTGTCTTCAGTTGTTTAGAAGGAAAGTGAGTGGAAAGATTTCTGAAGAGGGTTTCACTGGAGCCCTGCCATATTCAGAGTATTGTGTCGTCTCCTCGGCTGCCACACAGGGCAGGTCACTGAAAAAAAAGAGGCTTGTAAACTGAGAGGGAGACAGTGTACGCTTATTACACATCCATATCTGTTTCACTGGCCATCTTTAGGACTCAAAGCTTAATTAGAAACTAATAAAGGAAATTTAAACTGAACGAGTAACTCTATAACTGTTATCTTCCCCCCCCCTTTTTTTCAGTAACACTAATCGAATTCAGAGAACTTGGTGGAGAAAAACTAAACAGTGAATGAAGACAGTAGAGGTAATGCAAGCACATGAACAGTGTCTACACACACACACACACACACACACAATGCTGGCTGTGTGTATAATTAAAGAGCTCAGTAAAAAAGAATGGGTGCACGTCAGTGTCATTGTAGTATCATTGTATTATCATTATCTGTGGTATTTATTAGGTAATAGTTGAATTATTTTATATGGTTCTAGACATTTTGTGTAATTTTTGTTCATTTTTTTATTGTTTTGTATCTTTGTTTAATGTCTAAATGTACATTTTAAACTAGCAAATAAAATCAAGAACATGTATACTAAATAATTATGTCTATAAAGATTTCAATTTATTCTACTTCGCATTATTTACATTAATAACTGCACTTTAGAGTTTATGGTGTTTTAACTAAATAAAAATAAAATATATAAAAAAAAGAATAGAATAGAATAGAATAGAATAGAATAGAATAGAATAGAATAGAATAGAATCAAGGTATTGAGGATATGTGTGAACGCAATGCAGGAATGTTTTGATAAAGCACTCCAATTTATACACCAACATAATGCTCTATTCACAAAGTCAATTAATAACAACAACATATACACGTATAGACAAATCGGCAAACGTTAAACTAATTTGCCAGTGGCATGTGCACAAGCTTGTTTTTGAGATTCTTTTTGTCATAATGAGATCTGATCCCTCACAATCCACTACAGTGTTTGAGGAAGAGGCATTCAAGTTTTCTCAGGTTTTGTTTTGTTATGTCATGGAGAAAAAGCTAAAGATTCAAATGATGGGTAATTAGTTTGAACATATATATATATACATACAGTTGAAGTAAGAATTATTAAACCCCCTTTCTTTTTCTGTTTTTTTTTCCCAAATTATGTTAAACAGAGCAAGGAGTAGGTCTGATAATATTTTTTCTTCTGGGGAAAGTCTTACTTATTTTGGCTAGAATAAAAACAGTTTTTAATTTTTTTTTATTAATTTTTAGCCCCTTTAAGCTATATATTTTTTTTTGATAGTCTACAGAACAAACCATCATTATACAATAACTTGCCTAATTACCCTAACCTGCCTAGTTAACCTAATTAACCTAGTTAAGCCTTTAAATGTCACTTTAAGCTGTATAGAAGTGTCTTGAGAAATATCTAGTCAAATATTATTTACTGTCATCATGGCAAGATAAAATAAATCAGTTATTAGAAATGAGTTATTAAAACTATTATGTTTAGAAATGTGTTGAAGAAATCTTCTCTCTGTTAAACAGAAATTGGGAAAAAAATAAACAGGGGGGGGGGGGGGGGGGGGGGGGGGGGGGCTAATAATTCTGACTTCAACTGTACATATATACTCACCGGCTACTTTATTAGATACACTTGTCCAACTGCTTGTTAACTCAAATTTCTAATCAGCCAATTATGTGGCAGCAACAGCAATGTGTGCTGCAGTTCAAACTGAGCATCAGAATGGGGACGAAAGGTGATTTAAGTGACTTTGAATGTGGCATGGTTGTTGGTGCCAGATGGGTCGATCTGAATATTTCAGAAACTGCTGATCTACTGGGATTTTCACACACAACCATCTTTGGATTTACAGAGAATGGTCTGAAAAAGAGAAAATATCCAGTGAGCAGCAGTTCTGTGGGCACAAATGCTGTGTTGATGCCAGAGGAGAATGGTCAGACTGAGAATGGCAGAAGAGCATCTCAATTGACCATCATGTCAACACCACAGCCTACTATTGTTGCTGACCATGTCCATTCCTTTATGACCACAGTGTACCCATCTTCTGATGGCTACTTCCAGCAGGATAACATGTCATATCATAAAGCACGGATCATCTCAGACTGGTTTCCTGACAATGAGTTCACTGTACTCAAATGGCCTCCACAGTCACCAGAACCCAATCCAATAAAGCACCTTTGGGATGTGGTGGAACTGGAGATTCGCATCGTGGACAAATCTGCAGCAACTGCGTGATGCTATCATGTCAATATGGACCAAAATCTCTGAGGAATATTTCCAGTACCTTGTTCAATCTATGTCACGAAGGATTAAGGCAGTTCTGAAGGCGAAAGGGGGTCCAACCTGACACTAGTAAGGTGTACCGATATAGATATATGATAATAATTACTATATAATATAGTTTCATTAAAAGCTTAAATAGTTTTTTTTTATTTGCATATTAAATTTAGTTTTAAGTTTAGTTTTAATATAGCATTCTCTATAAATAGAAAACACCAAAGAAATAATTTTTCGATACAACTACATTTCTGATTACATAGATAGATGTTAATTTATGATTGCTATATATGCTTTCAATAAGTTTATTTTAGAATTAAGTACAGCTTTTAAATACTTTAAAATAATTAAATATTCACAGACAGACAGCAGACAGACATAATGTACACTAAAAATACAGTTAAACTGATTTCACAGTCAATCAAGTGCATGGCACCTTTTATGGGAAATTTCTCAATGAATGAATTAAGATGTTGCAAGACCACACATGAGTTTGTCTGGACGCAAGTGGTGTAAGATCAGATGAATGTCATTGTTTTTGAGCATTTGGTCAAACTGTAACCTCAGTCTCTCAGTTCCCTTGTGTATGTGTTGGTGTGTTGAGAAACAGATAATCAACCAACTTTCAGAGATTTCACAATGCCAATCGCCATCTGCGAGAAAAGGCCTCCAGGAGCATTTCTCTTGCTTTTCTTAGGCAGATCACATCAATTCTGCATATTCATCATCAGCGTCAGACACTTCACATGGAACTTGCTAAACACAAGCCTACAAAAATTCCAGCAGAGAACTGAATCAGCACCTCAATGATTCAGTCAGGAGTTTAGTCATTAAAGAGGGCCGAAGCATATGATGCATTGTAAAGACCACAAAACCTAGAGCCTACAGCAATGTGAAAGAAAAGGTAACACGGTTTGATGAGCAACTGTTTCCACATGCATAGTATGTGCACTGTAGGGTGCCTATGATTTCCAAAATGCCAAAAATACAAGCAGAATTGTGGAATTCAGGTAGAAAAGATGTATAATAACATTTAATTTTACAGAATCTGGTACATTTTGGATGAAAACATACGATGGTACACTGTTAAATCAAGTAATAGAATTAATTACATGAAATAAGCTCCTGTTACTTAAATGATTTAATGAAAGTTCATTAAACAAGTTAAGTGAACTCAAAATTAGATTTTTCTAGACAGAGCTTAAACTGAATGCCTAATCATGCAGAGGTAAAGTCTAAATCAGATACGCGGCCGACCGGAAGTGCGATATGCACATCAATACAGCAGCATTTTTTAATGATACTGTAAAACAATAATTTATATTGGGTTGGGTTTAGGGTTAGGGTGGGGGTCGGTGTTTAAAAATACAATTTATTTGGTAATTTAATAGATAACATAAATAATACTCGGTACAACTACTGTTTTTATGTTACTGTGACGGTTGTGTTTAGGGTTGGGGTGGGGGTAGACGTTGATAAAATACAATATATGGGAAATTTAGTAAATAATTTTAATAATTCTTGTTAACTTCCGGCTGCATCCATATCCGATCTAGCAACGACTCCATGCAGATGTACGCAACATCGGTTATCTTTGGATAACAAGTCAAGTGTATTGTCACTGTTTAATAAACAAGCAAATAAAAAAATTAATTATACTTAATTATAAAATAATTATAAATAATTATAAAATAATTATACTTCCAAGCATGTTTTCAGTCAGACTGGAAAATCAATATATAAAAAAGAAGCGTTATTGTGTAGATTTTGAAGGTGATTATTATTGGAAGACATGATTTAGAATGTTATGTTGAGATTTACAGAGGTTTCTGTAAAAAATGTAATTGTAAAACTCCAGATCAAGTAAGTCTAGAGCTAGGCCGATAAATTATATTATATTGAATCGCGATAAAATTTATGCCAATAACAATGATAAGCTCTGGACTTTTTTTACTCTATATTGATCGAAGAGACAATCCAACCCAGGCTCATTCGGAAAACGTACCTCTTTATACATTTCTGGAGAGCGCCAAATACCTCCCAGGAGGTACATTTTTTGTCGATTCTGCGAATCCACCAGAGGCCACTGTGTACGCTTTTTCAGATCTCAAATTTCTCTCGCAAGTACCATTCGCACCTGCTGTTCTCGCGTAAATCCACCAGAGGCCTCTGTCGACTGACTAACTCATTAGCCGCATTTCCACTATCGGGCCAGTGCGAGCCAGGGCTTTAATCGGGCCAGGCCGGGCCAATAGCCCGGGAGGTTGAGAAATGAGGCCGAAATAATGTCGCGTTTTCACTGTCGGGCTAGTTGCTCGCAGCGCGTCACGCAAACACCGCCCCCAGAACGTCCCCCAAATCAAACGTCACACAACCCGTCACACAACCCGCCCACTTCAGCGGGAACAAAAAACTCAAATTATAACCACAAACACAACCTGGCATCACTACGAGAGCTGGAAGATGGAGAACACCGAAGCGATTGCTTTTTTACTGTTTGTGGTCTGTTGGTGTAAGGCCAGACAGCGATCCCTGGATAAGGACATTCGAGTTCCGCGACATTTACTTCGAACACAGATTTTGGAATGTAAGGGAAGAAAGCATCTTGTCTCCTCTTTACCTGACAGGAAAACTCCGCCTTTGTACGTAACCCCGCCCCGAAGCCCCAGTTGGCCCTCCTTGGCCCAAGGTATTCGGCGGGTCGAAAAAGGCCGGACGCTGGCCCCAAGGAAGCCCCGCTTTGGCCCGATTACGCCCCGGAAGTGATAGTGGAAACGCGACTGGCCTTGGCTCGCCCTGGCTCGCTCGCTTTAGGCGCGATAGTGGAAACGCGGCTACTGACTCAATCTATTGACCCACCCTCCTCCTAAACCCAACCAATATGTTTCGTTGCACTTTTGTTAGACCAGGTTTCTCCTAATATATACATTTCATAATATTGTAGATAGACCTACAGCCACTAGACTTTATTTAATGTATAAGAAATAAAATATAGAGAAATAAGTCTGTAAATAACAGAAAATGTACTGGCAGTTTATTACAATGTTTTGTAGGGTAATATACAACACCAACCTAGACAATATATCACTTTAAACTATTAAAAATGTTTATAAAAGTCATTTTTTGGAACTTTCCAAGTTTAAAGGTTGATCAAGGTCATATAATGCAGTTTAAAAACATAAAATAATGGGGGAAAATTACACAAAATGAATCACATCAAATTCCTCAATAGGATGGAGATTGAGGAACTGGACATGAGACTGCAAAAAAGGTCTCTCTATGTGACAAAAAATTAGAGCATATACATACAAACAAATGTGTTCATATCCTTAATGCTGAAGAATCTGGAAGTGTGTTTCTGCAGGTAGTAATTTTCATAAAACATACTTCACACAAAGGCTTCGTCTATAGCTTTCACTCTCTCTTACTCAACCATATCTTCCACACTGAAATGCACTCTTGTCAAAGATCACATATACACAACTGAGTTTTTATGAAACTCAGTATATGCAACCCATACAATGAATGCTTTTTCTCTGAACGTCCAAAAATGACAAAGCAATTCAATTCTTAAATGAGACCACTTACATAATATCAAATTAAATATTGATTTCTCTCCTTATATTTTTTAATATACAGAAGGGAATTAAGTATTGAAGACGTCATAATTTTTCTCAGAAAACATATTTCTAAAAGTGTTGTTGACTTGAAATTTTCACCGGATGTTGATAACAACGAAAGAAATCCATGTATGCAAAGATCAACAAAACAAATCTAATTAGTTTACAATTGAAGTTTAAGAAATGAAATGACACAGGGGAAAAGTATTGAACACATGAAGAAATGGAGGTGTAGAAAAGCAGTGAAAGCCCAGACAGCAGCTCAAATCTCTCAGTAGTTCTTCAGCAACCCTCTGCCTTTCGTCATTGTAAATGAATATTCAATGCTTCAGTCCAACATCTACATTATCAGGAGGATGAAGATGACACCAGGGTGGACATTTCAGCAAGACAATGATCCAAAATACAGCTAAGGGAACTCTCAAATGCTTTCAGAAAGAAAAGAAAGAAAATCAAGCTGTGGAATGGCCCAGCCAATCACCTGACTTGAATCCAATTGAAAATACAATATAAACATAGACGAGACTCACAGAACCATCAAGATTTTTTACACTTTGTTGAAGTCTGTGAAAAACTCACACCTGAGCAATTCATGTGACTTCATTCTCAGTATGAAAGGAGTCTTTAAGCTGCCATCACCAATAAAGCCTTTATATGACATATTAAACACATTTCAGCAGTTCCAATCCAATGTCACGGCAATTCGTAACTTTTTGATTTAGTGGCTAATTTGCATGAATTCGTCAACCCAGGCTCATTCTGAGAACGTTTCTGGAGACCGCGAAATACGTAGCCGGGGGTACGTACGGCTGCATTTCATTTTTTTAAGCAAACGCTGCGGGGGCGGTGTGACGCCGTTCCCTTCGGCGCTCGCCGGCCGGCCAGCCGGCCGCTCGCCTCCATGTGGAGGGCTTTCCCGCTGCAACCAGTTTGTCCGGTTAGCTCTTCGTGTACTCGAGGCGCAGAGAGGGGCAGACCACGACGACCGGGTTCGAGTCCGGGGAAGAGCGGTTCCAGGAATCAGGTAAGAAAACAAAAACAAAATCCAAAAAATGAAGCGAACAAGTTCGTCACAGGGTGAGAATGTGGTCAAAATCCGAAAACGTGGTAAAAACCGGACGAGGGCTTTTCTTTTTCTGGACGGCTTTTGTGAACCGTCGTTGGTTGGGTTTAGGGGACGGAGGAGGGTGGGTCAGCCGATTGGCCGGTCGCACGGTCAATCATTCCGTCATGAAGACAGGCAGACGGGCGGAAGGTCGTTCGACAGCGGCCTCTAGCGGGTTTACGCGAGAACGGCGCGGGAAAAAGCGCGCACAGCGGCCTCTCGCGGACTCGCGAAAACAAAAACTGCACAAATACGTACCTCCCAGGACGTATTTCGCGGTCTCCAGAAACGTCCCCGGGACTACGTTCTCAGAATGAGCCTGGGTTGGAATTTGTACGATCTAATTCGTACAATATAGTACGATTTGCTCATCCCCCAATGACGGTTGGGTTTAGGGGTGGGGTTAGGTGCCTCCTTTTTAAAATCGTACAATTTTGTACGACTGAACGAATTAGCCACTAAACCGACAAAACGTAAAATACTTATGTTTTCTCGTGAGATCAGGCTGGTAGTTCAGTACTTTCTCCTTGTGTCATTTCATTGTTATTACACATAACATGTTTTTTTCAGATTTCTTTTGTTTTATTTTAATATTTTGTATTGTTTGGGTTTTTACCAAAATCTGGTTCAATGTCAACACCTCCTTATTCTCAGGGGGAAAAACAATGTGTTCAATTCTTATTTTCCTGTATTGCTGTATTTTTTCTTCTTTCATTATACTGGAATACATGAATAAAATACTGATTGTCAATATGGAATAAAAGTTGTGAATAACATTCATTTCGCTTATCATTTCCTATTGGTTTTAGAGGTTGTTCCTGGTTATGGAAGAGTGCAGGATATGGTTACAACTATGGTTGTTTTACAGGAATATTAACCAAAACTAAAATGTTCCTACTTTTCAAAATCACCCTCATCTGTACAGTATACGAATTTAATAATCCTCCCTTGCAACGTTTTGAATTAGTCTCCTGTACATTCCAAAGGAGACTGACATACAGAATCAAATCTGTGATGGGAAACAGATGAACCAATTCACATCTGAATATCTCTATTCAGCAAAAAACATTTCCCTGTTAAATCTCCAATGACAAACAACGACTCTCGCTTCCTTAAATCCAACCACAAAAGTAATTGCTTTTCTGCAAGACGAATCTCAAAATTCACTTTCTCACACTTTCACTTCACGTTTATTCAATCCTACATAATGATTGGATGGCTTACTTTGGAGTGTTTTCAGGATGCAGGTATAGACAGTATAGGAACTTATATCAATATAATGGTGAAGGCTTGGCAAAGCAGATTTGTGAAGCAAAGAAGGGGAAATGATTTCGTCAAACACACTTACACACAAAAAGAAAAGTGTTTCGATAGTGACTACTAAGGTAAGAGCCTGTGCGTGTGAAAAAGAAGGAACTGCACTTCAGACTTCTGACATCACGATTCCTTTATGTCCTCAAATAGATCGTCTTTATATTGTTTTTCCCACAAGCCCCTCGGCTCCTCCCTCGGCTTTCAGAAAAGCAGAAGTTTTTTTCTTAGAAAACTGTGACTCAGTGAGCTGCATCTAACAGCCTGTTAAAGTGTACTGCAAACAACAGGTAAACAATCACTTCAAAATGGACCCTGGCTCAAATTTGGATCCGTATATTTTAAAATAAAATCATTCAAAGACAATGAGACACCCTCATACATATCTCGATCACTCAAAACTTCCATATGATGTCTCAAACTATCACAGAGACTTGTGATTTTGACACAAACCCATTACTGGAGGACTGAATAAGATGTTGAAATTAGATTAAAAAATGCTTAAAAACACTGTGCATTTATGGTGTGTGTCTCACACAGGTGAGTGGGCTTGACAAACCACCTGTAGAAACACTCTTCTCTCTCTTTAAAAAACTGTACATGTACACACTGAAAGAAATGACTTTTTAGTGTGATCAAATCTAATATATTGACACTCATATCAAAGATAACTTGAAAGTACATGTTTAATATTTACACATTTACTTCATGTAATAAAGGAAATGAGTGGAAAGAGTTAAATATTAATATTCATTCACTTGTAATATTTAAATGTTTTCTAATCGTTGCAAACCTAGTAATATTAAATACGTTTTAATAATGGATATGTCACAATGGATAGTTCCCAGCATGCTTTGCAAGGGATTGAATAAAAAGAAAAGTATTTTGAAAAATAAAGCAATCTCAGGTGTTTAAATTTGAGAGAAAGACTTGTTAGAATTTTGATCATCATTAGTTTGTAGATTAAGAAGAGTTTTGAGTATGTATTTTAGTTTTAAGGTTACCACCACTCATGCTTTGGGTTTTGGCATTTTTTAGTATCAGCATTAATGTTTGAGGCTTAACTCAGATTATAGCTGTGCTAACACTAGCACTGACATCAGTAAGCATTTATGAAGTAGATTTGCTTTTGCTAAATAAACTTGCTGGAAATAACACATATTAAGTGGAAATGTGTGTCTTAATTGCTGCACATATAACGTTGTATATAGTAATAAACATGTACATACACTTGTCAATCTGTATATTTGCACTCACTACGTCTATTTTTAAAAATATATATTTATTATCTGTTTTTTGTCCTGTCTCTGTAATCCTGTTGCACTGTAGAAGCTCTGTCATGAAAACAAATTCCTCGTATGTGTGAACATACCTGGCAATAAAGCTCTTTCTGATTCTGATTCTGATTCTAATTAAACCAAGTTGCACCAAATGTGCTAATTTGTAACTAATAAAATTTATTTAAATTGCTAAAAGCTATGTTTCTTCTGCTAAAAAAAATGACATTACTTGGTTTATTTAAATAAACAAAGACTCAAAAGTAAAGATAATCAATTAACTTTTACTTAATGTTTAACGTAACACTCCTAAATAAATGAAGTACATTTAACATGATATTGACAATTTAATTGTACCCGATATAAGATTGTAAAATTGACTTGAAATTTGTTTGTGCAAATTGTTACGAGGATTTTTTAAAGTAAATCTTAAGAGTTATTTTTTCCAGTGCCGACACACACCTACTGTAATTTTCTGAGCACCATACAGTCCTTTGTATAATTACTACTTTGTATAAATACTTCTTTTGCACTTCTTGAATCACTGAATGTCTTCTCAATTGTAAGTTGCTTTAGACAAAAGCGTCTGCTAAATGACTTAAAGTAAATGACCTATAAATCCAGTGGTGTAAAGAGTACTGAAAAATCATACTCAAGTAAAAGTACCATTACTTGCCTAAAAATGTAGAGAAAGTAGAGTAAAAGTATCTGTTGTAAATATTACTCAAAGTATGAGTAAAAAGTAGACATTTCAAAAGTACTCAAGAGTAGTGAATATTACACTGTTAAAAGCTGATGCATTTACATGTAATTTGTACATGTGTGTGTAAACGTAACATTCTGTAGTGCATTTATTGCCCAGCAGGCACACGTTAATATTAGGTTAGATTTAGGTTGTGAAGTCAGGTGAGCAAAATTCAATGTCTAACCAGTGTCTAAGTGCAACTTTATTTTGATGTCCAATAATGACATCAAATGACGTTGAAATTTGGTTGATTTTAGGTTGTTAGAAAGTGACCAAAATTCAATGTTGAGCCAACAGCTTAAATCAACGTCATATTCACATCAAAAACTGACATTTGTTCGTCAGGTATGGCAACCAAAATCCAACGTCTGATAGTGGTAATGTCCATACAACGTTAAGCTGTAACATCATTAGATGTTGATATTTGGTTGGCTTTAGTATGAACTCAGCATAAGACTGCTGACAAAATTAACACAATTTCTGGAGATTGCAGATTTGACATAAATCAGGTTACACTACAGCAGAAGCACTACTAAAAAGGGAAATGGTACCCTTTATTTGTTTGTTCAAGGCTTTAGAGAGTTTAGCAGAAATATTAATTGTGCCTCAAAATACGAAAAAAATAAATAAATAAAATAAAATATATATATATACTATATATATATATATATATATATATATATATATATATATATATATATATATGTATTGCTGATATATTGCTAAAATATAAGGATTAATCAGTGGATTTTATGAATTTACAAGAAAGGCATAAAAAGTGAAGTACATTATTATAATTATTATTGTTGTTAGTGTTTTATTATTCAGATGGCCAATTTCTGACTAGTGAGGTTGTACGTGCCTACCAGTTTGTTATTTGCCAAATAAATCGCAATACTTTTTTTAAAATTCCTAAAATTGTATTCTCTCGTGATATGGACTAATAAACTTAGGGACTATACTGTATATTTTACCCCAACACTTCATATTTCTTATTCAAACTTTTATATTTGAAACACCAATCTCAACTTATTATTGACTGTAATATAAAACTTTAATACATGTTTGTTTACTTTATTGGTAAATGTTAATGAATGTAACTTCAATAGCAGCTCGTGCTGCTCATACAGTTGCAGTTTATACTGATATTTTAATAATGCCCTGGTAGTTGTACTCTTGTACTCTTGTTGCAGCAAATAGTTGCTAAAGCTTTTATCACGGTATACGGTATTATAGCAATATTTACCCAAGCTGTGAAAAAAAGATTACTTTAACAGGTATAATAACAAAAAGCCTTCTCATTTTAATATTAATGTCTGTTTGAATATAAATCACCTATTAAGTATTCAAGCATGTGATGCTATGATGAAGAGCCACAAATACAATCTGAATATTCGGTTGAATTCAGAATTATTAGCCCCCCTTTGATTTTTTGATTTTTTAAATATTTCCCAAATGATGTTTAACAGAGCAAGGAAATTTTCACAGTATGTCTGATAATATTTTTTCTTCTGGAGACAATCTTATTTGTTTTATTTCAGCTTAAATAAAAGCAGTTTTTAATTTTTTAAAATCCATTTTAAGGTCAAAATTATTAGCGCCTTAAAGCTAATTTTTTGGCGATAGTCTACAGAACAAACCATCGTTATACAATAACTAGCCTAATTACCCTAACCTGCCTAGTTAACCTAATTAACCTAGTTAAGCCTTTAAATGTCACTTTAAGCTGTATAGAAGTGTCTTGAAAAATATCTAGTCAAATATTATTTACTGTCATCATGGCAAAGATAAAAATAAATCAGCTATTATAAATTAGTTATTAAAACTATTATGTTTACAAATGTGTTGAAAAAATCTCTCCGTTAAACAGAAATTGGGGGAAAAAATAAACAGGGGGAGGGGCTAATAATTCAGGGGGGCTAATAATTCTGACTTCAACTGTATGTTTATGAAGCACTCTAAAAGTTAAAATAATTATTAAGATTGTGCGTATTGATTATCACAAGATATTGCATTATTGAATATTGCTATATGTCTACCTCTACGGGAAGCCCCCATTTAAAAAAATTACACATGATATTAGAAAGCAACTTGACAAAACTGTCATTATTTTTTGTACTGCAAAAAGCATGCACATGATTCCAGAAGACAAGCTAACCCAGCACAAAATATTTCTTAAAATGTCACCAAAATGGTATTTAAGCTTCTTAATCAAATGCAAAATAAGGGGGATAATGCAAAAAAAGGCACCCTTTTAGAGTAAAACAACCCCCCCCCCCCCTCCCCCTTTCACAAGGCTGGATATGGGCCTGAAATCGATTTTGTGGAATCCAACATATTTTACAGTGTGCACTCCAAAACTATTTTTGCTGCTTGTTCAAACTACGTAGTTAAAATGAGCTGAAACAACACAATTCTTGGGTCATTCTGGATGACAACTTAATTATTTTACGTTCAATCAACTTAAAGTTGTGATTTGCGTTGCATTTTCTTTATAGGGCAGATGCAAAGGCTGCATGTGTGTTTGGTTCCCGATCGTCCTGTGGCCAGTGTGTGTACAGGGTTGGAGCGGCGGCCCACAGATTCGCAGGGGACTGCTGCACTGAGGAGTAGCGGTTAACCCCAAACGTCGGCGGAAGAAACATCCCTTGTGTGCATCTCGTGTGTGGGTGTTGTGAGGCCTTTTGAAGCGTAATGCCACAGGAAGCTCGGAGGCAGAGGAGGAAGTCCTGTAACTACCCCCAGAAAACTCACTGCCAAGAATTAGGAGCCCAGACCACCCAGAACCACGCTTGGGAGGGAGGAAGAGAGAGAAGGCAACAGGTAGGGAAGGAAATCTAGAGGAAATATAGTGCTGAGAGAGAGTCAGTCAGTGTGTGTGTGTGTATTAGTGGGGTGGTGGGGCACGTAAATGAAAGAAACACCCTTGATTAAAGGCTGGTTGGCATCTGAGGAAACCACACTTGCCTCTTAACTGATGTGGGAAATGGAAAGCAGTGTAGGAGCCCTGTTATCCTGACCTGCGGTGGGCTGTGTCTCCAATCTGATATGGAACTCAGTTGCTCTCTGCTTAAACACACACACACACACACAGGGAGAGAGAGAGAGAGACGAATTAATGGATCTTTTTCACATTTCCAGGTATCTCAGCAGCAGAAGTCGTACTAGTTGAGTAAACTTAGATCATGTCTACATGAGTGTACATGGGTATTTTTATAACACTTTATAATAACTACACACTATGAATCATTTATCAAGCATTAGCAAATAGTGAATTCCTTATTTGTTAAGGATCAACACGTTAATAGATGTTATAGTAAACAGTTTATAAGAGCAGCTACAAATGCTCTGTTCTTGAATTAAAATGCATTAATACCTGTACTTTTATACTTTGTTACTGATTCATTTTTTATGAATCATTTGTTTATCATTGTTTTTTTTTTTTAACATCATTCAGAATGAGTTAGTAAATTATTAATAAACGATTCAAATCAACATTTATATATCGTATTATTCAGGCACATAGTAATGGTTAATTGTTTCTGTTAATAAATGCTTTTATAAATCAACTTCATGCAGTTTTTGTGACCTAATCTAAAGTGAGGACTATTAATGATTTATAAATCTCTTATAAATGACAATTAAAGGCTAAGTATTAAATGAACAATAAATCTGCAATCTTATCTAAAAGGTAACATTACTGGGTAACACTTTATAATAACTACACACTATGAATAATTTATTAAGCATTAGCAAATTGTGAACTCATTATTTGTTAAGCATTAACTCTACATTAATAGACGTTAGTACAAATGCTCTATTC
Organism: Danio aesculapii; assembly: GCF_903798145.1. Lineage (NCBI taxonomy): Eukaryota > Metazoa > Chordata > Actinopteri > Cypriniformes > Danionidae > Danio > Danio aesculapii. Next base: position 48,642,403 of record NC_079450.1, on the reverse strand, counting down.
TTGACTTATAAACACATGTATAATGTGCTTAATGGTTGTGTTGTCATACTTAATTACTCATTTTTCTTTACTAAATTAAGTATTACATTGTTTACAAACCAGTTATTTAAGAACAGTTGTTGTTTTTTTAAGATCATTCGGAACGAGTTAGTAAATGATTAATAAACTATTCAAATGAACATTTATATATTTTGTATATTGTATATTATTAATTAATTTGTATGTTAATAAATGCTTTATCAACTTAACTTCATCCAGTTTTGTGACCTAATCCAAAGTGAGGACTAGTTATGCCCTGCAAATCTCTTATAAATGACAATTAAAGGCTCAGTTACGTTCTAAACAGGAAAAAAGAAAATAAACAACTTTATTTATTTCTATTCATTTGAAGAGACACAAATGAAACTGTATCAACTGAAAATTAAATCTGTGCAATCTTAACTAAAAATAAAATTACAGTATAGTTTAAACATTGCTAAATGACATTGAAATGTATCATGATATATTGTTTAATTATTGTATTGTTGTTGTTTTTTTATCCAATTTTATGTCGTATTTTGACACTCCTGTTATTCTGCAATGTTTAAACTTTACAATAATGTTACTTTTTCACATAAGATTGCAAAGATGTATTGTTCATTTGATACTGAGCCTTTAATTGTCATTTATAAGGGATTTATAAAGCATAAATAGTCCTCACTATATTAGGTCACAAAACTGAATGAAGTTGAGATAATAAAGCATTTATAAGAGATTCATAAGAGATTTATAAGTTTTACCTAATAAATAGGTGACTATTTTTTAAAAAGTGTCAGTAACACTATTATAACTACACACTATGAATAATTCAATAATCATTAGCAAATAGTTAATTCATTATTTGTTAAACATTATCAGATGTTAGTAAGTAGTTTATAACTACAGCTACAAATAAGCATGTCTTTTCATACTTTGTGTATGATTTGTTTTCGATTACTAAATTAAGTATTGCATTATTTACAAAGCAGATAGTTAGTTGGTGGTTTTAAAATCATTCAGAATGTGTAAGTGAATGATTAATAAACTACTCAAATGATCATTTATATATGTTATTATTTAGGTATAAAATAATTATTACTTTGTATGTTAATTAATACTTTATTAACTCACTTCATCCAGTTTTCTGACCTGAACTAGTGAAGACTATTTATGCTTTGTAAATCCTTTATAAACGACAGTTGTGGAATACATGATCACGTTTGTGGTCTTAAAATAAATAATGGAATAATGATCTGAAATGTGTATTGATTCATTATACTTCAGCTTAGTCCATTATTTATTAGGGGTCACCACAGTGGAATGAACCGGCATCTATTCCATTATATGTTACACAGCGGATGCCCTTCCATCTGCAACCCAGCACTGGGAAACACCCATACACTAGGCATGTCCCGATCAGGTTTTTTTGCCCTTGAGTCCGAGTCATTTCATTTTGACTATCTGCCGATACCGAAACCCAATCCGATACTTCTATAATACATAAAAAAAGAAAAAAGAAGAACGAAAACAAAGATCCAGAATGACAACCCAGGCTCATTCTGAAAATGTACCTCTACAGACCGTGAAATATATCCCGGCGGCACGTTTTTTTGCAGTTTTTGTTTTCACAGATTCACAAGAGGCCGATGTGTACGCTTTTTGAGATCTCAAATTTCCCTCACGAGTGCCATTTGCGCCTGCTGTTCTCACGTAAACCCACCAGAGGCTACTGTCGACTCACTTTTTAACAGACGTTTTGACTGACTTAGCGAACGATCGACTGACCCACCCTCCCCCTTCCCTAAACCCAACCAATTTTATTGATTGACCTGCCCTGTAACATTAGTTTAAAAAAAATTAAATGCAGCCATACAGTATGTTTCTCTGGCTATGTAATTCGCTGTCTCCAGAAACGTCTATAGGGCTATGTTTTCAGAATGAGCCTGTGTTGCAGAATGTTCCTTATGTTTATTTAATTCACCTTATTTTAACATTCAACAACTCGGTTAACAAACAGAGCACTTCTGTGAGGTAGCTTGAACAATCAAGCAATAAATAATTTAAATTCTTCACCTCTTGAAATCCCAAGTTTACATATTTCACAGTTTGCTATGGCAATGTTGTCGTCATCAACTTTATAATACCTCCAGATTGCAGACGTTGCTAGATCAGATACGGTTGCGGCCAGAAGTTAACGAGAATTATTTATATTGTTTAATCAATTTCCCATTAATTGTATTTTATTACCGTCTACCCCTACCTCAACCCTAAACCCGACCGTTACAGTACTGTAAAAATATTAATAATTGTTATACAGTGTCACAAAAATGATGCTATATTAATGTGCATTTCCGAAGCTGTATCTCATCTAGACTTTACCACATACTCGCGCTTTCCGCTTCAAGCTGCTTCCATGTTCTACATTGCCAGCATTTAACCAATATCTTCTCTGCCACAAAGTGATGTCATGCCGCACACGTTGCTGTTTCTGTGTGAAGTCAAGGAAGAGGTCTTATTCTGTGTCACCACATAACTACAGATGTGTTAAAAATGTATAACTAATAATATATATTATTATTATAAATTAATAATATATATTCGAGTCCTGATGGTGAGGTGTCGTCGGAGTCCGATCGAGTCTAAAACCCTGTGATGATCTGATAGGATCTAGACATCCACTGAGCCACTGTGCTGCCTCATATTGATCTACGTGTAATTATTTTATTGTTTTTAATTAGGCAGTGTTATCATTTAAAATACATTATTTACTTATTTTATTGTTTTATTCTTTATTTTTTTCCATCGTTTGTTTGATTCCTGCCATTATATATATATATATATATATATATATATATATATATATAAATCAAGATTTTAAAAATGTTAAAGGAATTAAGATGCTGATGACTGTTAAATGCGTCATCACCATCTTGTAAAAAGGTCGCTTAATCTGCTTGCTTGATTACTTTTCGACTGATTTGTAATGTTTGATGAGTTGTGGCAGGTTGAAAACCACAACTTTACGAGCTATATGTAATAGACGTTAATGGGACAGTAATTGGAAGATGTCCACTTGAGCAATCTTCAAGTTGGACGACATCCACTTGTGCAATGCTGCAGGCAAGCACGAAAGGCTTGAAGGGTTGACGTAACAGGATTGTTCTCAAGAAGCACAGTAAATCACACAGAAATTCAACAGATACTGTAGGATGCGTCGCCTGAAGTCTAGCATTGCATAGGCAGGCATTTGATTTTAAAAAGTAGAAGAGCGTTTTGCTTTGACGCACATTGCTTGTTTAATGTAATATTTGTGGTTTGAGTAATGTGAAATTGGTGAGAAAATGATACAACAAAAGACTGTACAATGTTAGAAAGACAAAGAAACAATAAAAGTGTAATACATCTTTTTTTCTTCATGTGTCTTGCTGAATTAATCTTGTTTTGCCATAAAATTAATGACAGTTATGCAGTTTCAATATGATTTACATTTATACATGACAATTTTACTGATGATGTTATCCAAAGTGACTTAGAAACCAACACAAAAGAAGTAATCAAAGCAACAATTCCCAATTAACCTGTTTCAGTATGTATGGTTTTATAGATTAGGTAATATAGAATAGAACAGAATAGAATATAATAGTGTTAGAAGGTCAGATTAATTTTAATAAAAAAGGGATTGTTAATGTGTATATATATATATATATATATATATATATATATATATATATATATATATATATATATATATATACGCTCACCGCAAATTTAAATTAACGCAAATTTCTAATCAGCCAATCACATGGCAACAATACATTTAGCCATGTAGACATGGTCAAGACGATCTGTTGCAGTTCAAACCGAGCATCAAAATGAGGAAGAAAGGTGATTTAAGTGCCTTTGAACGTGGCATGGTTGTTGGTGCCAGACGGGCTGGTCTGAGTATTTAAGAAACTGCTGATCTACTGGGATTTTCATGCACAAGCATCAATAGGGTTTACAGAGAATGGTCCGAAAAACTGAAAATATTCAGTGAGTGGCAGTTCTGTGGATCTTGTTGATGTCAGAGGTCAGAGGAGAATGACCAGACTGGTTCGAACTGATAGAAAGGCAACAGTAACGCAAATAATCGCTCAGTACAACACAGATATGCAGAAGAGCATCTCTAAATGCACAACACATCTAACCTTGAGGCGGATGGGCTACAGCAGCAGTAGACACTGGGTGTCACTCCTGTCAGCTAAGAACAGGAAACTGAGGCTACAATTCCTACAGGCTCACCAAAACTGTAAAATAGAACATGGGAAAAACATTGCCTGGTCTGATGAGTCTCGATTTTTGCTGCAACAATCGGATGGTAGGGCCAGAACTTGGCATCAACAACGTGAAAGCATGGATCCATCGTGCCTTGTATCAACGGTTTAGGCTGGTGATGGTGTGGCAGATATTTTCTTGGCACACTTTGGGCCCATTAGTACCAATTGAGCATTGTGTCAATGCTACAGCCTACCTGAGTATTGTTGCTGACCATGTCAATCCCTTTATGACCACAGTGTACCTATCTTCTGCTGGCTACTTTCAGCAAGATAAAGCAACATGTCATAAAGCGTGAATCATCTCAGACTGGTTTCTTGAACATGACAATGAGTTCACTGTACTCAAATGGCCTCCACAGTCACCAGAGCTCAATCCAATAGAGCATCTTTGGGATGTGGTGGAACAAGATATTCACATCATGGATGTGCAGCCGACAAATCTGCAGCAACTGTGTGATGCTATCATGTCAATATGGACCAAAATCTCTGAGCAATATTTCCAGTACCTTGTTCAATCTATGCCACAAAGGATTAAGGCAGTTCTGGAGGCAAAAGGGGGTCCAACCCAGTACTAGTAAGATGTACCTAATAAAGTGGCTAGTGAGCATATAGATAGATAGATAGATAGATAGATAGATAGATAGATAGATAGATAGATAGATAGATAGATAGATAGATAGATAGATAGATAGATAGATAGATAGATAGATAGATAGATAGATAGATAGATAGATAGATAGATAGATGGTTTTGTAATATTTTCCTATTGGCTACAGAACAAACCACTGTTGTCCGATGACTGGTCGAATTAACCAAACTCCCCTAGTTAACCCTATTTAACCTAGTTACACGTTTAAATTGCATTAAAACCTAAATAGTAGCATCTTGGAAAATAACTAGTCAAATATTATGTACTGTCATCATAGCAAAGACAAATCAAATTAGCTATTAGAAATTATTAAAACTATTATGTTTAAAAATGTGTTGAAACTCACTTGGGAAGCCGCACTTGGGAAACATTAAAGTATATATAAAATAAAAGGTGGCCTAATTATTTTAATTTCAACATTATATAAAATATACAAAATAGAGACTATAAAAGATTAGAGCAAGGTGTTTTTTATTATTTACAGAAGCACTAATTATTGTAATTAACTTGAACAAAAGTAAAGTGATGTAAGGAATAAGATGAGAAATAGAGAAATAAGAAAAGTATGATGAAAGGTTCTGTTTAATGCTGATGACAACTTTTTTTGAGCAATGTTGTTGGGAAATATTGCAGAACTGGTTACTTTACTGTTAAGAATAGTCAAGCAATATTGTACCAGTGTCTTACCTGGTTGCCCATTGACAGCACCATTTCCCAAGGTTGGTTATGCTCAAAAAGTTTTCCATTACCATAGAGATCACAGTGCAGCCCCAAAATACTTATTACCAATTAATCATTTGAAATCTCTGTACTTTGCCAATGTTTATCAAACCACTTTGTGTCATGTAGGATTTGGACATGGACAACAGAATTGAGGATCCACTGGCGGTATTTATTTAACAGAGAATGGTCAAACAAAGACAATAAAAGGAGCAAACAGGTACATACGGGTGAAGCAAAATGGTGGTCGGGTCACAGGCAGAGAGATCAGTCCAAGCAGCAAACTACAGTAACAAAGGAACAAGCAAGGGGTCAAACACAGCAAGGCAAGGCAAGACAAGGCAAACGCATCGTAATGTCCACTAACAGAACTCATGACTCAGAACTCACTAATGACTCAGAACTGATGTGTGTGTCTGTGCTGTATTTAAAGTCCATGTAATCAGTTCATCATGATCCTCCGGCTGTGTGTGTGATCAATGACAAACAGGAACCAATGTGTGCGAGGTGCATGCTGGGAGTTGTAGTTCGTAAATGTGGTCTGTATTTAGTTCTCCAGTAATCCGCAGTAGCTAGATTGCTGGTGAGTGTAACACATCGGGCACTATCATACACCCGGCACATTAGGACGCAAGATGTGTTTGGTGCGATTTGTTGCTATTTTCAGGCTAACGCAACGCTAATTTTCATGTTTTGCGCCACGTTGTTTAAATAGTAAATCCATTTGCGCTGCTTTGTGGACTCATGACACTATGTGAGCATACTGATAGGACACCAAATTAACTACATTAATTACATGATGCAGGAGATCGGTTGCTGTCACCTTGGCAGCCAATGAGCTTGCGCCAACATTATTCTACACTGTATTTTTCAGTGTGTTTTCTGAGACCCTCCTCCACCTCAGCTCCACCTGTGTTTAGATCTGCTATGAAGGTTTTATATATATATATATATATATATATATATATATATATATATATATATATATATATATATATATATATATATATATATAATGTATGCGGCAGCAGCATGTTATATTCTCAGATGGCATATCTGTGAATATACTGGCAGTAGCAAGTCTCTGTACTTGCTCTGCTACAACAATCAAAGCAGCAGCAGCAGTGTAGCAGATCTATTGCGCCAAGACTGAACACATTAACATTTGTATATACATATTTACATATTCATTACCATACTGAATCTCAGAGAGGTGTTATTACAGAATGTTTCGTATTTAAACCATCAGAACAACTTTAATGAGTAGTCCTTTTTTAACAGTGAGACAGTTTGGCTTAAGTGTACTGAACTGAAATTGTTTTTTCATTGGATTCATTAGTTTCAAGTGCTTGCAAACAATTTATATTGACTGAATTTAAACAAACAACTGAAGTTGAACATTACTAAACTTAATTTGTTTGTTTAAATTTGGCCCATATAAATAGTTTGCAACCACTTAGCTTTAAAAATTTTAGTAAATCCAACAAATCATTTGTTTATGTGTGTGTGTGTGTGTGTGTGTGCGCGTGCGTGCATGCGTGTGTGTGTGTGTGTGTGTGTCTTTTTTTAGCATTGTAAACACTATAAAGTCTCTAAATCGTTCTATTGTTATAGATTCTTAAATCTAGCAGCATGGCACCTTGTAAACACGACTTTAATTGTTTCTAATTTAATCATTTCCTAATGGGCTGGTAAAACTTGTGCACCATCCGACTGCCTTAAATAGTGTAAACCAGACAATCAGATTGGCTCTTCCGGTTCACGGCAGTTTGCATACATGGGAGTGTTGTCTGCAGAGACTGTTTGAATACTTACTGAAGAATGATCTTTGTCAGACAGTGAGAACAAAAGCTCGAGCATGTCTGTCACAGAGATTAAACAGATGGATTTTGATGTAATATATAACCATATTCCTAGTGACTACAGCACTGTTGCTGTGTCTATTTCTCAGTTCCGATCAATCTATCCGAGATGAAAAGATGAGAAAGCTGGAAAGTCCCAAAACATGTTACTGGACCATTAGGTTCCGCTCCCCAAAACTATTTCCAGCCATGAGGCGTGAGTCAGAGAGACATCATGGATCTGATAAAGGGTCATTTGACTTGGGGACTCATTTGGGGGGATGGGATCTTTTTTTACAGCTTTTCATTGTAGTCATTTCCAGTACAGTGCGTCAAACTTGAAGTTTACTGTACGCATGTACCAATCTGTGCTCTTTCATCTTTATTTGTTGTCTTCGGCGACTTATTAAACCCATCTGTTGTCATGTGTTGTTTTGGTTTAGCGTAATTTCTGAATCATGCAAGGTAAGAAGTGAATTAACATATTTTAGATTATTTACATTGTTCTGGCCTGACATGCAACCTGTCAACTCAAGGTAATTTGGAAAGCAATGTCAAGTGGTTTTTGTATCTGTTCATCAATCAATTATTCATTTCATAATCCAGAACATGACGCAATAAACATGGCGCAATAAAGCGGAGTGATGTGTTGCTATTTGCAAACCAGCGCAACTCTAATTTTCACATTTTGCACCACGCTGCTTAAATAGCAAATCCATTTGCACCACTTTGTGGATTCATGGACGTGCTGGTCTATAAAGAAGGTGTGTTAAGGTGCATTGTTGGTGCGTTGCTATTTTGAGGAACTGAAAAACGAAATACACACGCTGTTGACCAACTAAAAGCTGGTTTAAAATCCAGTGCAGAGCGCGTTAGTTATGTACCTATGCAGGTCTAAATGCTTACACATTGCTTAAAACACACAGGATGTACAGCAATACACAACTATCTTTACGTATATTATTATTTTCTACATATATAGAAAAACTTCCATGCCTTCCTCACCTCCGGGTGCTTTTTTCAGTTTATTCATGACAATTTGCATTTGTATAATGTTATTATTATTAGTAGTATTATTTATTATATGCATATTTATATTTGTTTTAATAAAAACAAGTTTAGATTTGGCCACTTGTCGGGTTTTAGAGATGTATGCATCACCGTATGGGGCACGAGAATAGAATGTGTGTTTGGAAATAACTCAGTTTTTTGACGACACTTCATTATTATTGCTCATTTATTAGTTTGCTGGAAATTAGAACTAAATTTAGAAATAGTTTTGAAACATCTTTGCGCTTAACAAACTAAATTAAATATGTAGGCTAATTGATGTCTTGAGTGGAGTGAGTTTCCATCATTTCCTTATCCACGAAAGTAAAGGAGTAAAGTAAATAGTCAAAGTAAAATAAAGAGAAATTAAAGAGGCTGAATAGAGGAGGCTCATTCTTTATCCTCATGCTGCAGATGCTCTGTTTAACTGTTTTCTTGCTAGTGAAGCATTCCGTTTTTTCACTTACAAAGTCCGCCATGTAAATAGCAAATGCGCCATGGCGCGACGCAACTGACTCTTAAAAGGAATGGGAGACGAGATTCTTAATTGGTTTAATGCACATTAAGCTCAAAACACACCCATAACTCATTGGGAGAATAAGTACAACCCTGTTAGACCATGCGCCGATGCGCAGAGTGTATTTTTCCATCCTTAAAACAGCAAAAGTGGATTCAGACATGCCCTTAATGCTTTTGTGCCCTGCGCTTTAGACTTTGCGCTTAGATCGTTAAAATAGAGCCCTTGATGTTTTTATGTACATTTTCTATCCATATTGCATAGTTGTGCTTGGAGAGTGATACATACTGTATATAGAGTTTGTAAAACTGTTATACAGACATAGACAATATTGACTAAAGAGTTTACTGAAATAATAGAATAAGGGTAATTATTTATCAAAAATGACTGAAAATAAACAGATATTGCTTTCGAATTGTGCTTCAACAGATGCATCTGTATGTGTAATGCACCTCTGTATGTGGTCTGTGTTTCTTTTTTGATAATGCAGTCTAATCTCACAAATAAACGTAGCTATTTTATGTATATTTGTAGAAATGTGGGTAATTTGTGCAAATTGATATTATTTCATGTTCAAAAACATTTTTTTTAAATGGATGCGTGAGGGATGAACAAATCATGATGTAATGTATGAATGAGATCATACAAATTTATATGAATTAGTCACTAAATCAAAAAGTTATCATTAAGTAATTTGCCGTGAGATTGTGTTGGATAACGCAAGAAAAGATGTTTATTAAGAAATGTGCAGGAGAATGGCTGATAGTCAGACTGTATAAAAAGGAGAACCGACTAAATATTAGTCAGTATATTGTAATAGTATATTAGTATATGGTAATACAGCAGTTAATTTTGTGAATTAGTTTTTTCTTTGCGTAGTACAATGTAAAAATATACAGTTTAAGCTGAACGAATGTTCTTGCTTGAACTTTTAGTGCTATTGTCAATCTTTTGGTCCCCCCAAAAAAGAAGAAGAAAAAAATTTAAGATAAGTTTAAGTAAGATTTTGAAAAGAAAGTTTAAATTGTAAATAATAAAATAAAATAATAATTAATAATTTAATTAAATTGAACTTGGCGGTTCATTCCACTGTGGCGACCACAGATTACCAAAGGGACTGAGCCGAAAAGAAAACGAATGAATAAATTGAACATGAGATTGACAGGCAGATTGGTGCAGCGGCAGCAGTAATGCGCTCAATGTACTGGTCCGTTGCTCAATTAACCGGTCAATCAACATTCCTACTTTGGATGATAACCGAAAGGACAAGATCTCGGATACAAGCTGCCGAAATGAGTTTCCTTTGCAAACTGGCAGGACGCACCCTAATAGATAGGATGAGGAGCTCTGTTACCCGGGAGGAGCTCGAAGTAGAGCCGCTGCTCCTCCACATAGAGGGAAGTCAGCTGAGGTGGCTCGCGGATCTGTTTTTGAATGCTTCCTGGACGCTTACCGAGGGAGGTGTTCCAGGTATGTCCCACTGGGAGGAGGCCTCGGGGAAGACCCAGGACATGCTGGAGGGACTATGTCTGTCGGCTGGCCTGGGAATGCCTCGGGATCCCCCCTGAGAAGCTGGAGGAAGTGTCTGGGGAGAGGGAAGTTTGGGGCTCTCTCTTGAGATCCAGCCCCAGAAAAGCAGAAGAATTAATGAATTAATGAATTAATATCTGTGGAACAAGTTACTAAATTAAAAAAACTGAACACTGCGAAAAATAAAAAAATTGACAACTTAAAAACTTAAAAAAAACTTTAAAAAGGCACCTTGCTGTACTGCTTTTTTTGATTTGACTAAACTTTTAACTCAATTACTGTATATGACTTGATTTAAATTGAGTCAACTCATTTTTAATCAAATGCAGCCAGTTACCTTACAATTTTAAGCTGAGTCAAGGATTTTTTACAGTGAAACTGCTTACATTTTTAAACCCAAACTCTTTGTTTTTACCATTGATATTTCCAATCATAATAGCTTCAACAATGCTTATTATTTATGCTACCCTTTATTTTGGCTTATTTCTTTCCTAAACCAATCTCAGAGCTGGAACTAGAAGAACAGGTTAATATATATCACGAATAAACCATGTTTCAGTGTTGTATATCTGTCTGGCCACTTGCTCAACGAGAATAACTGCATTGTTTTTTCATATGATTCACAAAATGATCGAATAAAGCAAATATGTGTCTGGCTATGAATATTAGTTACAGTTATTAGATGATCTGGGTTGGTTTAACACTGCTAACCCATTGTCTTAACACTTGGGATGACTAAAATCCAAGGGAATATTTTACCAGCTGTTAATACCACTAAATGTATTTTTTAATATTTTGTCAGTATAAAAGCAGATGTGGTTTATGTCCAGACAGCGGTTCTGTTGTGTAAATGTCAGCTGCCAGTAACTTACCAGTAGCTGCCAAAACTGGGATTATGTTGAAATATAAAACGTCAGTCCTTTAATCTAAAACGGAAACTCCATGAGATGACTGTTGATAGGCGTTGGGTTTTCAAATCAAACACCTATGTATGAGCACATGCATAAACATCTACAATATATGGCAAGGTCATTAGATTGATTTTGTCCGCCAACTTATCCAGCATATGTTTTATGCAGCGGATGCACCTTCCAACTGCAATCCATCACTGGGAAGCATCCATACACACTCATTCACATACACACTCATACACTACGGTCAATTTTAGCTTACCCAATTCACCTATACCACGTCATTGGACTGTGGCGAAAACCGGAAAACCCGTAGGAAACCCAAGCGAACACAGACAGAACATGCTAACTGACCCAGCCGAGGCTCGAACCAGGGACCTTCTTGCTGTGAGGCGAACGTTTGAACAGATTGATTTGTAAATAGCTGACAGTAATTTACCAGTAGCTGCCAAAACTGGGATTATGTTGAAATATAAAACGTCAACCTAAAAAGGAAACTACATGAAATGATTGTTGATGGGCGTTGAGTTTCCAAACCAAACACCTATGTATGAGTATACATCATCAAAGATTGAATAAACTCCAATGAAGAAATTATTTAAAAAAATATTGTTCGTTAATTTGTGGTTGTCTGTTGGTTAAATTGTTGGTTGGTTGGTTGATTTGGTTGATTTGATTGGTTGGTTGGTTGGTTGGTTGGTTGGTTTGTCGGTTGGTTGGTTGGTTGGTTGGTTGGTTGGTTGATTTGGTTGGTTGGTTGATTTGGTTGGTGGATTTGGTTGTTTTGGTGGTTTGTTTGGTTAGTTGATTGAGTTGGTTGGTTGGTTGGTTGATTGATTTGGTTGATTTGGTTGGTTGGTTGGTTGGTTGGTTGGTTGATTGATTTGGTTGATTTGGTTGGTTGGTTGGTTGATTGGTTGGTTGGTTGGTTGGTGGTTTGTTTGGTTGGTTAGTTGGTTGGTTGGTTGATCTGTTTGGTTGGTTGGTTGATTGATTTGGTTGATTTGGTTGGTTGGTTGGTTGGTTGGTTGGTTGATTGATTTAGTTGATTTGGTTGGTTGGTTGGTTGATTGGTTGGTTGGTTGGTGGTTTGTTTGGTTGGTTAGTTGGTTGGTTGGTTGATTTGTTTGGTTGGTTGGTTGGTTGGTTGGTTGGTTGGTGGTTTGTTTGTTTGGTTGGTTGGTTTATTTGGTTGGTTGGTTGGTTGGTTGGTTGGTTGGTTGGTTGGTTGGTTGGTTGGTGGTTTGTTTGTTTGGTTGGTTGGTTGGTTGTTGATTGATTGGTTGGTGGTTTGTTTGGTTGGTTGATTGATTTGGATGGTTGATTTGGTTGGTTGGTTGGTTGGTTGGTTGGTGGTTTGTTTGTTTGTTTGTTTGTTTGTTTGTTTGTTTGTTTGTTTGTTTGTTTGTTTGTCTGTTTGTTTGTTTGGTTGATTTAGTTGGTTTGGTTGATTGGTTGGTTGGTTGGTTGGTTGGTTGGTTGGTTGGTGGTTTGTTTTGTTGGTTGGTTGATTGGTTGGTTGGTTGGTTTGTTTGTTTGTTTGGTTGGTTGGTTGGTTAGTTGATTTAGTTGGTTGGTCGGTTGGTCGGTTGGTTGTTTGGTTGGTTGGTTGGTTGGTTGGTTGGTTGGTTGATTTGGTTGGTTGGTTGGTTGGTTGGTTGATTTAGTTGATTTGGTTGGTTGGTTGGTTGGTTGGTTGGTTGGATGGATGGATGGAAAATTAAATAGAAGCTGGTTCCCTTCATGAAATAAAAGACAATCTAACAATTCTAGAGTTTATATCTCTCTATTCTGACTTTGTATCTGCTCTTACAAATTTACAATTCTAATAAAAACAAAAATTACAACAAGCTACAAACTATGCTAATGTTGTTTTTACCTTTATTTATTTTCCACACATTCTCATACTTTCATTTTATTTTGATTAATCTTTTTCTTGGTTTTATGAATGATGTGCATCACAGGTAAACCAAAGAGTTTTTGGCCCGTATCTGTAGTTTCCATGAACCTCTGTTGTGGTTATTGGGACAAGCTCTATAAAACAGCCACTAGAAAGTTATCTGTCCTATATTTGTTTTGTCTTCTCTTTGCTGTACAATTAGAACGAAGCCCTCTTTCATCCTAAGAGGAAGAGGTGTTTTTGAAGTCGCTGTCTTTCCCGAGCGCACTGGGCACACCTGTAGTCTAAATTGCCAGTGTTGTCACACATCGTCTCTTCCCCCCCCCCTTCTCAGCTTCTGTGTCCAAAACACTTCCGTCCACATCAAAGACCCCACAATCAAAAGACATTGCACACAGACAAAATATCATTTACCTCAGCTTACTTCACTCGCACATCAGCCAAACACAGACGCTGTACACACTGATGATGAGTCTGATATCACACACAGCACAACAGAGTGTCAACTTCTGGTGTCTGGCATTCAATTCAGGAAGAGAGAAATTGTACGGTACACGAGACAAGCACAGATTTAGTCGTGTGTATCACTGCAGGGTGTGTGTGTGTGTGTGTGTGTGTTCTTTTTCAGGTTGTATAATCAGAGGTCAGAGGTTCTTGGGGACTTTTCATCTATCCTTTCCATTTTGTTCAAAGGATATTCTGTTATTTTCACGTCAAAAGTGACCTGAAGACCACTTGTATTTACATTTCAGTCACACTTAGTAATAGGGCTTCATTAGTCAATGTTAGTTAAAGCATTTAGTAGCGAAATCAAACAATGAACAATACATATATTACAGTAATCTTTGTTACACTTAATGGTAACACTTGAGTTTAAGTAATAATTCACAACATTTACTAGTGGTTTATTACCTGCCTATTATTAAGAAGTTAACTGTTTGTTAGCACTAATAATATAAGATCTTATTTTACATCCCCAATCCTACCCACTACATGTAAACCCAACTTTTAGCTTACTAAGTATTAATAAGCAGCTAACTAGTAGTATTAAGCAAAAAAAAAAAAAAATCCTAAATAATGGTTTGTTAATAGTTTGAATTTCAGAATGAGCCTGGGTTGCATAAATGCTAACATTTTTAAACTAGATTGTGGTATTTCCTCGCTTGATAACAATTTGCTTGGAAACTCTCTAGTAAATCTTAATCTTTTCATTTTAATCTTTACTCTTAAACCTGCAAGTACATAATTCCTGTTAACTTTTATTTGAAAATAAATGACGTGAAAAGTTGCATGCTAAATTATCTATAACTAAAAAATGTGTGTAAAAAGCTAAGGCTAAAGTCAGGATTCTTGTGCTCTGTGCTAATAACAATACTTTTCTGCAAAACGCTTTATAATATTTCCCCAAAAACAAGTTTAACTGCTTGATAAAGGTCGTGTATTGTCAGTGTAAACAAAAAGAATGCCTAATAAAAAGGAATGAAAATACCAAAAATAGTATGTTAAGGAGAATATATAAACAGAAAAGGTGTATTCTTTAAAAGCTACATTTTGTTAATCTCATAAAATATCATATAACCCATCGAGAAGTGATTGTAGACATCAAAATCAGCAATGTTCAAGGGGGACAATGCTTGAGTTTAAGTCAGGCATGTGATTTTTTTTCTTCTTTTTTCTGCATTCTGCATTCAATCTAATTGCAAATTTTAATAAACATGTTGAGAATATAAAATTGAAGCCCTGTATATTTTTCCTCCAATTTCTGTTTAATAGAAGGAAAAAGAATTCAACAAATTTATAAACATAATAGTTTTAATAACAAATTTCTAATAACTAATTTATTTTATTTTTGTCATGAAGACAGTAAATAATATTTTACTAGATTTTTTCAAGATATTAGTATTTAGCTTAAAGTGCAATTTAAAGGCTTAACTAGGTTATTAGGAAAGTCATTGTATTACAGCGGTTTGTTTTGTATAAAAAATATATATATGAAATTTATTATTTCCTTTAAACTAAAAACTGCTTTTATTCTAGCCAAAATAAAAACAAATCAGACTTTCTCCAGACGAAACAATATTATAGGAAATACTGTGAAAAAAAGTCATTGCTAAATGAAACATCCTTTGGGAAATATTTGTAAAAGAAAAACAATTCACAGGAGGGCTAATCATTTTTATATATTATATTTAAAAAATCTCCAAAAACATTTTACAATAACATTGGTACTCAAAGCTGTACATCAGGTTGTTCCTTCAAAACAAGAGTCAACATTGTTTTCCAGAACCTTCACTCTCTCTGTTCCTCTTTGGAGAAATAAGCTGTCAAGCTCCACCTGATCTGCTCAGACATTACAGTTTTCAAGCTCAGGTCACACCTCTTCTGCAAGCACTCAAATAATCCACGCCCGTCAACAAAGAACACTTACTTTAATCCTTATTTATTTATGTATTTAAAGGGGCTATTTTTATCTTGAGCCAAGCAAAACTTTTCTCTACTGGACAAACCTTTTGGCTCTCTGAGCCAAATAATTCCACATTCAGAGCATAGCATACATCAAGAAGATGGTTACATCAGGCAGTTTAACCTTAATGTAATGTACCATTCACTAATGTTTGATTTATCCATTGAAGTAGGCCAACAAAGACATTTTGGGGGGGGGAAAGAAATGAGAAAACATCATTTTAAAGTGTACCAGTGTTTATCAAGCAATTTAAAATATATACCAAGTTTAATTACTTACTATAATATAATATGAAAATTTGAAGCTGAAAATTTGGAACACCTATAATATGTCTTTGTAAGGCCAGATATTGACTACAGATTTAAATTAAAATAAATAAAAAATCAACCTAAAGGAATCTATCAAAAATATTATTACCAATCAGCAGTGTTTTAATAGCAAGCAGTTTAATAGCAAGCAGTTCTAAAAAAAATCCCTTTTGAGATCAAATCTTAGGTATAGAATATTATAATATTACAGTATATTGAAGCAATGTGAAGAAATTAAATGAACATTATGTCTTAAAATTTTGTTTTGTTACTGTAGTGCACTATATCCATCATTCATCAATCTATCCACCATGTCAATCTTCTTTGGAACATAACATTTTACTTCACATTCTATTTGCTTATTTTACTTGCGCAGTATTGGCATATATGTTGCCTCTTGTATTTGTCTTTACCAAAAAAAAAGCCTTACAACAACTGATTTAGGGAATGATATAGATTTATGAATGATGTGCTCATTTCAAAATCTTCCCAGTCTGCATACATCTGTTAGGACAAGTTCAATTATTATGGTATAGATGATAACTACAACTAAAAAATCCACGTCACCAGCTAAAAGCTCAAGAATGAAGTCAGTAGCTTTAATTTCTTGTTTTTTGTTAAATCCACTTAAATTTGTTAAGTTAACTTAATCGATTTGTGTTGGGCCAACATGAATGAATTTTGTGAAAGCCTGCACTTTTTACAGTGTTCTAAGACTTAGCGGCTCTAACGGCACATAGTTAATGTTAGTTAATGCATATAATATCATGAAAAAACAATGGACAATACAGTTATTGCAGTATTTATTAATCTTTGTTAACATTAGTTAATGAAAATACTGTTGTTCATTGTTAGTTCATGTTAACTTAGAGTGCATTAACTACAATAAATGCATTAGTGAATGTTAAATTATAATTAACAATTGCTGTACAAGCATTGTTCATTGTTTGTTCATGCAAATTAATATATTAACTAACATTAACTTTGTGTCCAGTATTGTAAAGTATTACCTTATAAGTCACTTTAAGTACAATATTAACTTCTGTTTCTCAAAAAGTACATATCAGAGAAGTACATAAAAAGAAAACTGAAAGTATACTTTATTAAAAAACATACTAATATTACCCTTGAATGTTTTTTTATAAAGGAAGTCCATTTTACAGAAGTACTTACTGTAAAAAGCACACTGAAATTATACTTTCTTTCACACTGTGTTTTAATGTACAATTCTCGCTATCAACAAACCATTACCTAAGACTTTTAGCTAATTAGCGCCTTTTTAGCAGTTAGTAAGGTAAATGATATGAAAAAAAAGTCATGACAATAAATGTTTTTAAGCTACTTTAAATTATTTTAATAAATTAATCAGGTTTACTGTCATATTTTTCGTCAGTTGGATTGATGTTGAGATGAGTATAACCCACGCTCATTCTGTATATACATTTCTGGAGAGCACCAAAAAATGTGCCAGGAGGTACGTTTTGCAGTTTTTGTTTTCGAGAATCCACCAGAGGCCTCTG
The DNA here is from genome assembly GCF_903798145.1 of Danio aesculapii. Lineage (NCBI taxonomy): Eukaryota > Metazoa > Chordata > Actinopteri > Cypriniformes > Danionidae > Danio > Danio aesculapii. The sequence goes on along the minus strand of NC_079450.1, from coordinate 48,624,659 downwards.
TGTACACTTTTTGAGATCTCAAATTTCTCTCGCGAGTGCCATTCACGCCTGCTGTTCTCGCATAAATCCATCAGAGGCCGCTGTCGACTGACTGACTGACTGACTGACTGATCGACTGATCCACCCTCCTCAATCCCTAAACCCAACCAATAGTGTTTTCAAAAGCACCAATTGACCCGATCACCCCCTTCACTAAACTCAACCGACAGTGTTTTTAAAAAACAATACCGCAAAAGAAAAGCCCTCACCTGATTTTTACCACGTTTTCAGATTTTACCACATTCTCACCCTGTTATTTACTTGTTTATTTAATTTTTTGGCTCAGGTTTTTGTCTTACCCACTTTCCCCACTCTGGAGTTGTTCTTCGCCAGACTTGAACACCGTCGTCGTGGTCAGCTCCTCTCTGCATCTCGAGTCCTGACATACACAGCGAGCTATTGGACAAACTGGTAACAGCGGGAAAGCCGTGCACAGCTGGTAAGTGCGAAAAGGAACAGAGTCATACCGGCCCTTGGCGTTCATTTTAAAGACGAAATGCAACCATATGCAGCTCTGACTACATAATTCACAATCTCCAGAAATGTATATAGGGGTGCGTTTTCAGAATGTTGGATAAGTAAGTTGAGATGAAAAGTTCAACAAAAAAAATGTAGGCATCAAGAATCTTTTTTTACAGTGTATGTAAAGATCATACATTATCTATTTTACTGATCTAGGCACAAAGTCTAAAGCGCAGGGCGCAAAAGCATTAAGGGTGTGTCTGAATCCACTTTTGCTTTTTTAAGGACGGAAAACACAGTTTGCGTTGCGGCGCATGGTCTAACAGGGTTGAGCTTATTCTCTTAATGAGTTATGGGTGTGTTTTGAGCATAATGTACATTAAACCAATCAGAGTCTCATCTCCCATTCCCTTAAGAGTCAGTTGTGTCGCACCATGGCGCATTTGCTATTTACATGGCGGACTTTGTTTGTGGAAAAACTGAACACTTCACTAGCGAGAAAGCAGTTAAACAGAGCATCTGCAGCGCGAGAATAAAGAACAAGTCTCAATTCAACCTCTTTACTGTCTCTTTACTTTACTTTTACTCTTTAATTTACTCCTTTAATTTTGTGGATAAGGAAATGGTGTTGTACGCACTCCACTGAAGACATCCATTAGCCTATATATTTACGAATAAATGAACAAAAATAATGAAGTGTGGACAAAAAACTGGTGGTCAAAAATAAACTGAAAAAGCCACCCGAGATGAAGAAGGCATGAATTTTATATTTATGCATAAAATAATCATTTTTGTAATATTTTAATCCTTAATTCTTTTTCATATATAAAGATATTTGCGTATTTCTGTACATCCTGTGTGTATTAAGCAATTAAGTAAGTGTTTAAGGTAAGTAACGCGCTCTGCGTTGGACTTTAAAACAGCTTTCAGTTGGTCAATTGCGCAGCCTATTTTAGTTCCTCAAAATAGCAACGTGCCAACAATGCACCTTAACACGCCTCCTTTCTACACCGGCACACTCATGAGTCCACAAAGCGGCACAAATGGATTTGCTATTTAAACAACATGGCGCGAAACAGGAAAATTATGGTTGTGCTGGTCGGAAAATAGTAACAAATTGCACCAAAGACGTCTTGCCCCTGGTGTATGATAGGGCCCTATAAGTGCTAATAAACAGTTAATAACAAGGCAAGGCAAGTTTATTTATATAGCACATTTCATACACAGTGGCAATTCAAAGTGCTTTACACAAACAGGAATAAAAGAAACAAGTATAATATAAATAAAAACAAATAATAAAAATGGTTATGTGATGCGCTCTGATTTCCTGGTTCTGGTCAGAATTCTGGCCGCAGCATTCTGGATGAGCTGTAACTGTCTGACTGTCTTTTTGGGAAGGCCAGTAAGGAGGCTGCTACAGTAATCCACCCTGCTGCTGATAAAAGCATGAACAAGTTTCTCTAAGTCTTCACTGGAAACAAAGCATCTGATTCTTGCAATGTTTTTGAGATGATAGTATGCTGATTTACTAACTGCTTTGACATGACTGTTGAAACTCAGATCTGACTCCAGAGTCACACCAAGATTCTTGACCTTATTTTTTGTTGTTTGACCCTTAGAGCCAAGGTACACATTCACCTTGAGAACCTCATCTCTGTTTCCAAATGCAATGACTTCAGTTTTCTCTTTGTTTAACTGAAGAAAGTTTTGGCACATCCAATTGTTAATTTCATCAATGCATTGGCAGAGAGTGTCAATGGGGCTGTAGTCATTAGGCAGTAAGGCTAGGTAGATCTGAGTGTCATCAGCATAGCTGTGGTAGGAGATTTGTTTTTTTCTCATTATTTGGCTCAGAGGGAGCATATAAAGGTTGAAAAGGAGAGGTTACTTAGTTAACAATAATAGACAACTGACAAGCCAGTAGTAAATAGTGTGAAGTGTGAATGAAACTAAAGTGCTTCTATACTTTCTTATTTGTTTGTTTAAAAAAGAATACTAGTAGTACTTGTGAATGAAAAATGCGTGAAAATAAGTGGCACAATAAGATTTAACAACAAATATGATTACCATTGCCACATTTATTAACCTAAAACCAACTGCATTAAAGTTGGATCTCTGCATTATGTGAGATTTTAGAGTTACAAAGCGCTCGGGTCACATGCTGTTTTGTGTTGTTTTCCACATCGTCTGTTCCTCAACCACCAAGAACAGAAACTCATGCGCACGTTCATCTGCTTTGATACCGTCCACACATTTCCTCACATCTGCAATGTCTTGTTGTTGTTGTTTTTTGTCAGGTGCTCTTCCTGCAGGACTCACATGTCTAGACCAACATCAAGTGTCTAACCCCGACTAGCTTTTCCTTTGTTAACATGTTAACATAAGTTCAATAGAGTTGTGTCAGAGCCTGTCATTAAATGAATGTCAGCTTTCTTCAGAGCACCTATACAGTCACTCTCAAACACCCCTGCGGACATTCTGCCATCACACACACAAATTGTTTCCTGAAAGTCAGAAAAAGTGATGAGAACTGATTTTTGGTTAGAGATAACGCTGATTGATATGCTTTTATCGGGCTAATGCATTACATCCTGAGGCTGTCTCTTTAAAAGCAACATTTATGAGGCTGAATTAGTATGGTGACTCAGCGCATGTCGACATTGTAGTGCCACAAAGTCTCACCTGATACACACACATACCAATCTGCGGATTCCTGTTCTCGTAGGCAGTCTATTAGCGTCTCCTGTCATTAAGCTGACCTTTAATGTGCCTCTCCCCCGTAAGTATTACACCGGTAAATTAAAGGTCTCTGCTACTCCCGACAAAACACCCCCCCCCCCCCAACCATCTTCATCCTTTCTTATGTAAATGAATTGGATGTTGCTCTCTATAATAGGGTGAAGTTGATGCTAATTGTACATTTTTTGGTGTAGTTTGGTCATAAATTGCTTTTGTTCTATGCAAAAACAGAACTTCTGTTCTTTTTAGTCTGATTGTAGGGTTCATTAGTGCTATTTATGAAGAAAACAATGCTCTTGACACTGAGACAATTTGAACTTTGAACAAAAGATTTATGCAATTTGTTCTTAATCATTTGTAAATTTAGATGGGTTGAAACCACCCAAATATATGTGTTGTTATTTTCTGCAAATAAATAATGTAAAAAATTTTCATATTTAAAATTTTAAAGCTCTTTATCAATTTAAAAAAATAAATCTCAAATGTTTTAGAAAATATTTAACTCAAACACACCAAGTATATAATAAATATAAAAATGTTATAATATTTTGACACTGATATACCTTATACCTTACACATTAATTTTACCGTATGAGATTAACCTTATGAAATTAACCTTATGAAGATTGTTTTGTTCCAAATAAAACTAAAACCCATGCGAACACAGCCAACTGACCCGGCCAGGACTCGAAATAGGGACCTTCCCACTGTGCCATATATATATATATATATATATATATATATATATATATATATATATATATATATAGAGAGAGAGAGAGAGAGAGAGAGAGAGAGAGAGAGAGAGAGAGAGAGAGAGAGAGAGAGAGAGAGAGAGAGAGAGAGATATATATATATAGATAGATAGATAGATAGATAGATAGATAGATAGATAGATAGATAGATAGATAGATAGATAGATAGATAGATAGATAGATAGATAGATAGATAGATAGATAGATAGATAGATAGATAGATAGATAGATATTTATATGAGCAAAATCAAACAGTGTGATATGTGTGTATTTTGGCACTGGTAGGAGGCCAGAGGTCAAGGCCAACGCACACCTCCCGCCAGTGATGATATACAGCCATATCGTACTGCTGCAAGTGTGATATTGCAATTATACAACAGTTTGACGGAATAATCATGTATATAAAAAAAATGAAAATCAAAAAATCCTTTTGTATGAGGAATTACTTTCTTCTGACATTCAAACACATCTGCAGCTGACGTCAGAACAGCAGGAACCGCTGCTACTCCACAAACGTCACTTTAGAGCTAGTGTTTGAATGATTCTCTAGCGTATTATCTTAAGTGATGACAAGTATTTTGCTCACATTTTAAGATTATAAGACTGAACTGCATGAAATGCCATCAGTCTACAGAGATTTCCCAGTATTTCTCTGTTGCAAGCAGGACATCACCATAATTAATCCCACAAAAGCCAAAGCAAAGCAAACACAAGCAATTACTATGGTATTAATACAACACAACAAAATACAAAGAAGAGAGATCATCTTAGAATGTCACTTATCAGTTTTATAATGATTTGATCAGCTGTAGTTTGAAATGACAAGTTTTTTTCCTCTAAGGGCTTAGTATGCGCTCTCTGTCTCCATCTTGTGGCGGAGAGTCAATCATCTTTGCTCTGCTCAAAGACAGATTGATGGCCGCCGAAATTAATAATACTTAAAATAGGCACTATCCTTATAAATAAACTACATAGTTGCAATCTAAACAACTACATTCTCAGCCTAAAAAAGCCTCAAAACCACATTATGTTGTCCAACAGCTGCAATATTTCATCACCTCGGAATTATAAGGTTCTTTCTGTGTTCTGAATGATTTTGAGATATTGAGCTTCAAAGTTTTTGCATTCCATATAGCAAACAGTATGTGTATAACATTTGTTTTATAAATAAAATGTCTTAAAATGTAAACAACTTATAAAAAAACATCCCTTAATGTAAATAAGTTGTCACTTAATAAGAATATGTCAATAACTCAATTTTGACAAAGATGTCAGATAGAACCTTATAATTATAAGGTGACGGTTTGTCAAACTGTAGTGAGTCTATTGATCTGCTGTCAATCTATGTGGGTGGAGTAATACACAAAGGTGAAGAGGCTGTACGAGTGCTGCTATTGCAGAATATTGCACGGCTATCAGCCAATCAGATTCGAGTATATATATATATATATATATATATATATATATATATATATATATATATATATATATATATATATATATAAACTTTAGCAGTCAATACTGTTGTTAAATATATAAGTTTAATGAATACATACATTTAATTACACAAATATATAATAATATATTTATTTATTAATAATATAATAATATTAATAAATCCTGTTTTACACTCATTCATTAATTTTCTTTTCGGCTTAGTCCCTTTATTAATCCGGGGTAGCCACAGCGGAATGAACCGCCAACTTATCCAGCACATGTTTTACGCAGCGGATGCCCTTCCAGCTGCAACCCATCTCTGGGAAACATCCATCCACACTCAATCACACACATGCACTACGGACAATTTAGCCTACCCAATTCCCCTATACCGCAGGTTTTTGGACTGTAGGGGAAAACGGAGCACCCAGAGGAATCCCATGCGAACACGAGGAGAACATACAACACAGAAACGGCAACTGATCCAGCTTAGGTTCGAACCAACGACCTTTTTGCTGTGAGGCGATAGCACTACCTACTGCGCCACCGTTTTAAACACTTATATATATTTTTTTTTTTCATTTATATAAAATGCGTTTTAATAAATTACAGCATTTTCTGTTTATTAGTGTTGGATTGTGAAGGTTACAACATTTTTATTTTGGCTAAATGTTATTATTAAGTAACTCTGACCTGCAATGCATTAAGGCTTGTCATCTCAAACACTTTTATTTACACTGTAGTTACAGTATCAGACACAGTAAGAATGTTCACTGCGTAATGCTTCAGCAAACACACGCCCAGCAACAGTCAATGTGGGCAGCATGTTTGGCAAACGATTTACACTGTTTGCATGAAACTGCTTTAAGACTTTTGTTTTGTTTCACTTTTTTTTCAGTTTCAGGTTAATCACGGTCTTAGGACGGATTAGTCCTGTTATGTTGCAACTGTCTGAGCATCTTTTGTGGATTGTGTCAGGTAATGTTTGTTGCATTTCACCACACGCTGTGGTCTTGACTGCGTTTATAATGCCCCAAGTGCTACAAAATGGTAGCAAACATATTTATAGATGTTAAACCGGTGCAAGCGGCGGAAATAAATAATAATGCACTTACAGGAAACAAACGGAGTGACATTTTTATACACAATGAGCTTGGGAAAGGCTTTGTGTCTGTGCGTTCCCTCGCAGATGTCTGTGACAGGATTTCGGAGGAAATTCCCATCTGTATTTCGGTTGCGCAAAATTGAAGATTGCTAATCGGTCCCATTGACTGCTCACATATCAGAGTTCTGCATCATAAACAAAACAAACACAAGTGGCACAGACTTCATTATTATAAGTCTTCCATTTTTTTTTTTCTTACACTTACACTTTTCCTGCAGTCTGATGTTGCTGTTTGAGCATGAAATATCTGCAAAGTGACAAGGCATGAACTCATTACAAGGGAGTTATTCTCTATATCAGAAAGACATGTTCAAATATCTCAGAGTCCTGAGTCAAATGAAGTTTCGTGCAGATTTTATTCTGAGATATGAGGAGAGGGCAGTCTACACACAATTTGTCTTGTCTAAACTAATATGTTTTCATTTAAAAAAGATTTTTTTTTTTCTGCTTGTTTTGGCCTTCTGTCCACACTGAGGTGGCATTTTTAGGCTTTTTTGTTGTTGATGTTGTTGTTGGAAGTAATCTCCAAAGTCAGTGTTGGGAACAGTTACTTTTGAAAGCATTCAAAACAATATTGAGTTACTCCTCAAAAAAGTAACTTGTGTTACTTAGTTACTTTTTATGGAAAGTAATACATTACGATACTTTAGAATCACTTTTGCATTTATATGGCCATGTCAACACTAATATGTTTTCATTTAAAATACCCATATTTTTATCTTTGTTTTGGCCTTCTGTCCACATTGAGGTGGCATTTATAGTAGTAGTAGTAGTAGTAGTTGTTGTTGTTGTTGTTGAAAACATTTTTTAAAGACAGTGTTGAGGAAAGTTACTTTTTAAAGTAATGCAATACAATATTGAGTCACTCCCCCCAAAAAGTAACTAGTTGTGTTACTTTTTATAGAAAAGTAATGCGTTACATTACTTTTGAGTTACTTTAGCATTTCCACACAAAAGCCATGTCCCCATTAATACGCTTTTATTTAAAATCTCCATCCTTTTCTCTTTGTTTTTTGGCCTTCTGTGTACACTAAGGTGAGATTTTTAGGTATTCTTTTTTTGTAGTTGAAGACATTCTCCAAAGTCAGTGTTGGGGAAAGTTACTTTTAAAAGTAATGCATTACATTGAGTTAAAAAGTAACTTGTGTTACTTAGTTACTTTTTATGGGAAAGTAATCCATTATGATACTTTAGAATTACTTTTGCATTTACATGGCCATGTCCACAGTAATATGTTTACATTTAAAATCCCCATATTTTTCTCTTCATTTTGGCCTTCTGTTACTATTGTGGCATTTACAGATGTTGTTGTTGTTGTTGTTGTTGTTGTTGTTGTTGTTGTTGTTGTTGTTGAAAACATTCCCCAAAGTCAGTGTTGAGGAAAGTTCCTTTAAAAGTAATGCAATACAATATTTGAGTAACTAAAAAAAAACAAGTTACTAGTTGTGTTACTTAGTTACTTTTACGAAAAGTAATGCGAAAAGTAACTACTTTTGAGTTACTTTGCATTGACACACAATGGCCATGTCCACACTAGTTTAAAATCTCCATACTTGTCTCTTTGTTTTGGCCTTCTGTCCACACTGAGGTGGCGATCCTAGGCATTTTTGTTGTTGTTGTTGTTGAAAACATTTCCCAAAGTCAGTGTTGGGGAAAGTTACTTTTAAAAGTAATGTGTTATGTTGAGTTATTTCCCAAAAAATAACTAGTTGCGTTACTTAGTTACTTTTCATGAAAAGTAATGTGTTACATTACTTTTGCAATATACACAATGGCCTTGTTCACCCTAATATGATTTTTTTTTTTTAAATCTCCATATTTTTCTCTTTGTTTTGGCCTTCTGTCCACACTGATGTGGCATATTAGGCTTTTTTGTTGTTATTGTTGAAGACAAAGTCCAAAGTCAGTGTTAAGGAAAAAGTTTCTTTTGAAAGTAATACATCACAATATTGAGTTACTCTCTAAAAAAAGTAACTAGTTGCGATACTTAGTTACTTTTTTATGGAAAGTAATGTGTTACGTTACTTTTAAGTTACTTTTGCATTTACACACAATGGCCATGTTCACACTAATATATTTTCATTTAAAATCAGCATAATTTCCTCTTGGTTTTGGCCTTCTGTCCACACTGAGGAGAAGGTAAATTTTGAAAGTAATGCATTACAATAATGAGTCCCCCCCCCCCCCCCAAATAAATGTATTAAAATTAAAATGAAGCTGCATTACTTAGCTATTTTTTATGGAAAGTAATGCGTTACATTACCTTTGAGTTACTTTTGCCTTACTTGTTCTTGCTTGGTTAAAGCTTGATTTCTTGCAGGGTTTTTTTTTTTGTCTTATATTTATTTTAGTTATAGGAGCTCTGCAATTAACAACACACTGTAAAAAATTCATATACTTAAAAAACACATTCAAATTATAATTATAATAATACAATTTTTAAAAACTGTTTTTTCAATGTAATGCATTGCTGACTCTTTACTTTAAAAAGTAATACTATTGAAATACTAATGTTACTTAAAATGTGTAATCCCCAACACTGTCCAATTTGCATAATAGGGCTTCAAAATGTATCATTTCAGCATCGATATCGCAAGAAGCAAATCTGCAATAGTCACTTCGCGAGATCTGCAATGTGGAGTTGGGGTTTTAATTAACCAGGAACGCCACAGTTGATTTGTGGAGTCATTGTACGTACTGTGCCTTTAAGATCCCATTTTAGTTTCCTTTCCTCAACAAACCACACAACTTGAGCTGTCAAGCCTTTTTCCAGCACAAATCTTAAAGATAAAAGCTTATAAACCACATGAGCAATGTTAATATTGATATTTGCCCGTTACATTGTATAATTTCTGCAACCATATAAACATGAAATACACTGTTACCGATTTACCGTAGAATCTACTGGCAGAAGTTTGCTAGTAACTTACTGTAAATCAATTACAGCAAAAATACTGTATTTTTATCTACAGCACCATTTATCTTGCTGTATATGTATTTTCAGTATTGTATATCTTTACTGTAAATATACTGTAATTTTCACAATGTAATATTAAAAAACAGTAACATACAGTTCACATTACAGTTAAATACACTGTGTAATTTACAAAAATTGTTGACAGTGTAGATCATATATATATAACAACCAATGTGTTCCTATGTGAGCAGAGAAGCCTTGAGCCGAGGGGAAATGGACAAAAAGTAAAAATGCTTTCCAATATGATAAGATTCCCTTGAACAGCGGTGACCTCATGATTTCCAAATAAATCCCACTGGCCAATCCAGCTTCCGTCCAGCTCTGTGAGAGCACCGTTGCTCCTTGATTAACAGTGCGCCGCAGTGGGCACGTTTCAACAAATAATAACAAGCACCGAGCAATGCGGGGCCTGATTAATTACATGTTTTTCAACATCATCAGTAAACACTTCCAGAGCGTCATTGCTCTCTCTGACAGAGTAAACACTGACGTTTTCCAGCTCATCTGATGTTTGGTCTACACTTGTGTTTGTGGTCACATATTTGTTCGTTTCTGAGGGAAAGGAGCCACCCAGGGTCCAAGCATGAGTGCTCGCTGATGAGTAATCCATGTTTCCGGGAATTCGGAAACATGTCAACTGAAGATTAATAAATTTTAGGAATGTCAAATAAGTTAAACATTCCGATTTCAGTCTGAGGGGATACAGACACTTGTTTTTGGGGTAACAAACATGGTGCCCAATCACAAACATAAGCCCTATTCGAACACGACTAGTTTGAGTTACAATTCTTTTCAGCCCGTGTCTGTCATTGCATGTATGGATTCGAAGGGACTTGCATTTCTGTCTTTATTACAGAGGTAGAAGTGTCTGTGTTTTACATGTTGGTTTTCCACAAGACCATGTCTTCAGGATGTGTGGATTGTGTATGATCATATAAAGTAACTTATTAAGTGTTTAAAGGAGTCCTATTATACAAAATTCCCTTTTATAAAGGGTTTAAACAAAGTTGTGTGTGAATATAACCAGCTTCTAATGGTAAAACAATTCATTAACTCTACATTTTTGTTATAATCACACACTTGAATGATTGACATTTTCCCTTTGTACATGTCATCGGAGGGGGAAAGCCCCACCCATTATTCGTGACCTTTCCCTGATTAGCATAGACAGCCCTGAGTGAGAAGCAGTCGTCTGTCATTAGTTTTAAATCTGCCACTATGCTGACACATAGGAGTTTATAGCTCCACCCCCTTTTGAAAAACGCACATCTCATTTGAATTTAAAGTGACAGTCACAAAAACGGCACAATGTGGATCAAAGCCTATAAAAGGTGCAGTTTCAAAGAGTTATAAATTATTATCTGTAAAATTTATTATTTTTGTAAAAAGGGGCATAATAGGTCCCCTTTCGTAACATTGTATAAACATCGGGAAAAAAATAACAAACATAATAGGCATTTAAAAATATTTTAACATGATCATTTTATAAGAAACCCACTGGAGTAAATATGTTTTAACTTACACTTAACGGCCACATTATTAGGTACACCTGTCAAACTGCTTGTTAAAGCAAATTTCCAATCAGCCAATGACATGGCAGCAACTCAATGCATTTAGACATGTAGACATGTTCAAGGCAGAATAGGGAAGAAAGGTGATTTAAGTGACTTTGAACATGGCATAGTTGTTGGTGCCAGACGGGCTGGTTTGAGTATTTCAGAAACTGCTGATCTACGGGAAATTTCGCGCCCAACCATCTCTATGGTTTACAGAGAATGGTCCGAAAAAGAGAAAATATCCACTGAGGGGCAGTTCTGTGGGCACAAGTGCCTTGTTGATGCCAGAGGTCAGAGGAGAATGGCCTGACTGGTTCGAGCTGATAGAAAGGCAACAGTAACAATCGAGGTATGCAGAAGAGCATCTCTAAATGCACAATACATCGAACCTTGAAGCAGATGGGTACAGCAGCAGAAGACCACACTAGGTGCCACTCCTGTCAGCTAAGACCAGGAAACTGCGGCTACAATTTCCACAGGCTCACCAAAATTGGACAATAGAAGATTGGAAAAATGTTGCCTGGTCTGATGAGCCTTGATTTCTCATTCACTGTACTCAAATGGCCTCCACAGTCACCAGAGCTCAATCCAATAGAGCACCAATGCGTGATGCTATCATTTCAATATGGACCAAAATCTCTGTGGAATATTTCCAGTACCTTGTTAAATCTATGCCAAGAAGGGTTAAGGCAGTTCTGAAATCAAGGGGGGTCCTACCCAGTACTAGTAAGGTCTACAAAAAAAAGTGGCCGGTGAGTGTATAGCTCCACCTCCTTTTGAAAAGAGCACAGTCTCATTTGAATTTAAAGCGACAGTCACCAAAACGGCACAATTTGTATCAAAGTCTATAAAAGTGGCAGTTTCAAAACATTATTTGTGTGGTATCATTATTGATGCACAGCAAGGAGAAACCTGAATACCAGCATGCTAGAAATTGTAAAGTAGTTCACGTTGATCAGACAAGATCAGATTTATCATAGGACCACAGAGTTTGAAAAACAGTAGGTAATTTGCTCTGGAATTTATACAGAGGTCATGTGAGAGAAAGACCAATGCTATCTCATATTTTTTACTTTTTGATTTAGTGGCTAATTCGTATGAATTTGTATCTCATTCGTACAATTTAGTAAAATTTGCTCATCTGCCAACGACGGTTGGGTTTAGGGGTGAGGTTTGGTGCCACACCTCCTTTTTTAAAATCTCACATTTTTTTATGACTGAACTCTACACTGAAAATTTAATAATAATAATAAGACATATGTTTTCTTGTGAGATCAGGCTGAAAAGACTTGATTAAAAATCCCCATGTCCATCCTCGGAACAGAAATTTCTCTAATGTCCCCAACACTGTAAAAACTGATTGTGCCAATTAGTTATCACAACTTAATATTTAAGTTAACTTATTTAGATTGTATTTGTTGACATAACATACCTATCTCAAAGTTTTACTTAGCTGAACTTATTAGATCAAAAAAATTGTCAGCTGAACTCAAATATATTAGTCACTTTACTGCTTCAAACATTAGAAATCATAATTTATATATTTATTTTTATTTATTGTAATACTTTTATTTGATGACGACAGACATATTTCTGCAGGTTTAGAATTTGATTGTGCTGGTAAAAAGAGGCTTAAGCAGTTTGACAAAATTTAGCTGGGTTTGGGATTGGTTTGGATGTTTTGAAACACTGACCACCATTTTCTCCTTGTAATGTTGTGGTGTATGTTTGTAGTAAAACTATTCCTTTCTGAATAGAGCTATACTTGAAGAAAACAGACAACCAAGAAATTAGAAGAAGAGTAACGTGTGCCATTTTGGATGTTACAATACTTTCTCTCCTTTCTTGAGTTAAAGGGCCAATTATAAATAAGCCACTGGTAGGATGAGTCCACTGTAAAATGTAAACAATGACTCCATTGGGAGATTTAAAAACATTGCTGTGTTTATTTGAGCGGCACAATTAGGCCGACACAGCAACAGTGACTCAACTAATGCTGTAAGTATGGAGGTAAGACTGTTTGTCTGACCAGTAGTACAAAAACAGAAAACAGTTATCAGTATTTCTGAAATTCTTTAGAAATTAAACACTTCAAAGTATGAGATATATATATATATATATATATATATATATATATATATATATATATATATATATATATATATAAAATATATATAAAACGTATCAGTTTAATTATTCTTTTTATATATTGATGAATGTCCTTTCATCAAAATTATTATCTGTGGTGATCAAGTGAAAAAACAACAAGAGATTTTGGCAGCAATTAGGAATTTTTTCCTCATTTAAGCCAACAATGTTTATTTTTATTTCCACATCATTAGCTGGCAGTCTCAGTATTTAATTGTGACTATTAAAGAGGAATTGTTAAAAAAAAAATTCCCCCTGAAGGTGTCCTTTATTAGATATCAAGCATGCAAAAAGGCATGTGAAAAAAACAACCCAGGCTCATTTCGAAAACGTAGTCCCGAGGACGTTTCTGGAGACCGCGAAATACGTCCCCAGAAGTACGTATTTTTGCAGTTTTTGGTTTTCGCAAATCCACGAGAGGCCGCTTTGTCCGCCTTTTTAACTTCTCAGACGTCTCCCGCGAGTGCCGTTCATGCCCGCGCTGTTCTTGCGTGAACCCACCAGAGGCCACTGTCGAACGAACGTCTGTCTGTCCGACTGGCTGAATGATTGAATGATTGACTGGGCCGGCCAACCCACCCTCCTCCTTCCCCGAACCCAACCAATTTTACAGACTGACCCGCCCACCCTAAACCCAACCAACGATTTACAAAAGCCATCCGGAAAAAGAAAAGCCCTCGTCCGATTATTTTTTTTTTTAACCACGTTTTTGGATTTTACCACATTCTCACCCTGTTATGAACCTCTTTGCTTTATTTCTTGGATTCTGTTTTAGTCTTACCTGATTTCTAGAACCGCTCTTCCCCGGACTCGCACCCGGTCGTCGTCGCCATGGTCAGCTCCTCTCTGAGTCTCGAGTCCGCCGACACACAGGACGAGCTAACCGGACAAACTGGTTGCGGCAGGAAAGCCCTACACACGAAGGCAAGCGGTCAGCCGGCAAGCGCTAAAAGGAACGGTGTCATACCGCCCCACAGCGTTTGCTTTAAAAAACAAAATACGTACCTCCGGCTGCATAATTCGCAGTCTCCAGAAACGTCCTCGGGACTACGTTTTCGGAATGACCCTGGGTTGGAAAAAAATACTATTGTCAACAACTGTACAATAAAGATATGGACACTGCATTTGCAAAGCTGAACAAACAATGAAAAGAATGTCACAAAAACCTCAATATAATTATGTTCATATTCTGTATTATGGCAATATCAACATTTAAATAGCATCAAAAGCTGTCTGCTATTGTTGAATGAATCTTATCTGACATGAACATGTTGTATTTTTGTTTAGTAATGTTAATAAGATTTTAACAAATGTATTGCACATTGTTAGCTAATTACAGTTAAAGGGTTAGTTCATCCCCCCCCCCAAAAAAGTCCTATTTTAGTCAAAATCATGCTGTTCCAAATCTATAATAAATTTGCCCATCTTCAGAAAACAAATGAGGATACTTTTAATCACAGAGACGTCTGCACTGAAAGTGTAGAAACAAATGTAGTACAACTTCAAAATAATTTCACTTTATACATAAGTTGCACATTTTTGCTTTTGACCCTGTCAGCAGGGATGAAAGTAACACTTGGGTGGGTGAAAAGTAACTCACCAATATTTGATTTACTGGCTTAATCTTGCTTATTTTAAATATATCTGACTATGACCTTGTTAATGTTAACTGCAAACATATTTTGTCCTTTATTTTAGCAAAAAAAACAAACATTAAACAGTATTTTCATTTTAAATTTCACTTCCATCAGATGTTTCAAAAGCAATTCAACAATGCAAAATGTTAACATTTTCTACAGTATTTTTATTATTAACTCATTTTTATTATTATTGGCAATATTCATTCATTTTATAAAACATATAAGTCAAAACACTGAAAACTCTAATGTGGAAGTGAAAAATAAAGCATGACTATTAGCAGTGGGACATAAATAACCAACCCAGGCTCATTCTGAAAACGTAGTCCCGTGGACGTTTCTGGAGACCGCGAAATACGTAGCCGGGGGTACGTACGGCTGCATTTCATTTTTTTAAGCGAACGCTGCGGGGCGGTGTGACGCCGTTCCTTTCGGCGCTTGCCAGCCGGCCTCTCGCCTCCGTGTGGAGGGCTTTCCCGCTGCAACCACTTTTTTTGGTTAGCTCTTTGTGTACTTTGGCGGACTCGTGGCGCAGAGAGGGGCTGACCACGACGATGACGACCGGGTTCGAGTCCGGGGAAGAGCGGTTCCAGAAATCAGGTAAGAAAACAAAAACAAAATCCAAAAAATGAAGCGAACAAGTTCGTCACAGGGTGAGAATGTGGTCAAAATCCGAAAACGTGGTAAAAATCAGACGAGGGCTTTTCTTTTTCTGGACGGCTTTTGTGAATCGTCGTTGGTTGAGTTTAGGAACGGAGGAGGGTGGGTCAGCCGATTGGCCGGTCGCACGGTCAATCATTCTTTCATCCAGGCAGACAGTTGGAAGGTCGTTCGACAGCGGCCTCCAGCGGGTTTACGCGAGAACGGCGCAGGAAATAGCGCGCACAGCGGCCTCTCGCGGATTCGCGAAAACAAAAACTGCAAAAATACGTACCTCCCAGGACGTATTTCGCGGTCTCCAGAAACTTCCACGAGACTACGTTCTCAGAATGAGCCTGGGTTGTAAATAACAGTGTGACTTTTGTTTTTTTAAACTTGCCATTTAAACTTAATTTCAAGAGTTCACACTTAGCTGATGATTGATCAAAGGCTTGTTTGTCATGCTGTCGTGGGAGAGAGCCCCGAGCTCAAGGGATGCTCGAGCCTGGGGCTTCCTCCCGTTTGCAGAGCGAGAGGGGAGCCTGAGCTCAGTGGATCTCAGAACTCCCCATCTGCAGTAGCTAAGGGAACACGTGAGGAAAAAAGAGGGCTAGACAAATGCTTGATTGTTATGCATGATGTATATATTTGGATGGTGGGAGGAAACCGGAGAACCCGGGGAAAACCCACGCGGACACTGGGAGAATATACGAACTACTCACAGAAACACCTACCGACCTGGCAGGACCAGGGCTGGCAGTGTTCTTGCTGTGGGGCAAACAGTGCTAACCACTGGGCCTCCGTGCCGCCCGATCTATAGTGAAGGAGGAGAATGGGGAGGAAGGGGGGTTTCTTCCAAACGAAGATAAAGTGGACTGAAAACTGTGGTTATTTATAGTAGCTTATGGCTCATATGATTGGACGATACTGATTAGCTTAAAACGAGGCCGGCTGTGATAAATCATAAGCACGTAATCCTCTCGAAATTAGTTTATAAATAAACCTCACTTAAACTCTTGCCAGTTTTACTTTTTAAACTGAAAAACTCAGAGATTGCAAACTTAAGGATGTGTTATTACACTAAATAACCTGTAGATTGATCATTAGTGTGATACATGGAAGGAGAAACACAGCTTGTAATAAGGAAAAAAAAACTGCTACAATAATTGTACTTTCTGCACTTAAAACTGAAATTCAGACCTAACTGTGAGACACAGTCCTGAAATCAGCTGATATTTGGAATCTCCATCAAGGGTTGCATGCTGAATGCGCTGTTATAGCCTGGAAATCTAATGTTGTTAGGGCTTTGAGAAAATCGCTTTGTTACTTTCGTCCCACGTTACTTTTGTCCCCGGTCTCCCTTACATTAACCAAAAAAAGAAACAATCTGTTCATCATATAAAGATATTGTGTCTTTTAATTTTTTTTACCTTTCAAGACTCAATGGATTAAACCACTCATTTAGCATCGATGTTTACAGGCATCAGAGTCTTGAGTGAATAGATTGTTAATAATGGAACAAAAGTCTCCCAAATTTAATAGAATTTTTGGTCACGCTTTATTTTAATGTACAGTTCACGCCATTAACAAACCATTAACTAAGACTTTTAGCTCAATAAACTTTTAATTAATTGCTTATTATTAGTTAGTAAGGTAGTAGTTTGGATTAGAAATACAATTATGGATGTAAAATAAGATAATAATTTATTCGTGCCAATAAACAGTTAATATATTAATAATAGCCAGGTAATAATCCAGTAGTAAATGGTGTGAATTGTTACTTTATTTTGTGTGGGTTTGCAATATTATGAGATGCAATATATATTGAGATGCAATATTTGCAATATTATGTGGATGATTTAAGATTACAGATAATTTGATGATGTGTTTATGTGCTTTCAAAACCAAAGCCTCTATCCAACACCATTATACAGCATTGAAAAGCTAGGATGAAATTTGAAACTACTCCAATTGTGCTCGTCTGACCGAAAAAGGTCACATACACCAATGGCTTGAGGGTGACTAAATTATGGAGTAAGTTTATTTTTTTGGTGAACTACACTACCTGAAAAAAAGTCTTGTCGTTGAAACCAGTTGTAAGAGCAACAAATAATAACTTGACATCTAGTTGATCATTTGGAAAAGTGGCAGAATGTAGATATTTCCGATGAATCATCTGTTGAACTGCATCCCAATCATCACAAATACTTCAGAAGACCTATTGGAATCCTCATGGACCCAAATTCTCATAGAAATCAGTCAAGTTTGGTGAAGAAAAAATCATGGTTTGGGATTACAATCAGTATGGGGGTGTGCGAGAGATCTTCAGAGTGGATGGCAACATCAACAACCGGAGGTATCAAGACATTTGTGCTGCCTGTTACATAACAAACCACAGGAGAGGGCAAATTCTTCAACAGGATAGCCCTCCTTCTCATACTTCAGCCTCCACATCAAAGTTCCTGAAAGCAAAGAAGGTCAAGGTGCTCCAGAATTGGCCAGCCCAGTCACAGACATGAACATTATTGAGCATATTTGGGGTAAGATGAAGGAGGAGGGATTGAAGATGAATCCAAAGAATCTTGATGAACTCTGGGAGTCCTGCAAGAACGCTTTCTTAGCCATTCCAAATGACTTTATTAATAAGTTATTTGAGTCCTTGCAGAGATGTATGGATGCAGTCCTGGGAGTCATACACAATATTAACTCTTTTTCCACTGCACCATGGCTTTATATTCTATACTGTACATTATTTCTGTTAAGTGACCAGACATTTGTCTAAACAAAGTCAGACTTTACTGTCCTAATTAAATAATTACAAATCAAGGCATGATCATATTTTATTTTGGTCAAATAAGCGTAATCTAGAGGCCTTTGCCTTTAATATAAGCCACTTCTGATACCAAACGATCAACTAGAAGTTCAGATATTATTTGTTGTTCCTAAAACATGGGATATGAAAGACTTTTGTCAGGTAGTGTTTTCCTTTAATACAGCAACTAAAGGGACTTTATTGTAAATTTTGACCACTTTATTGTTGCAATGTGTGAGTATTGTCCATTCTTCCTGCTTCCTTCCACTTTTTTTGCATGCTAAACAAAAGTGTTTGATGACAAGTTCTCAGCAACCTTGAGATGTTAAAATAAGTAAGTGACCCAGAGTCACACGTGTGAACGCATGGAAATAAACCTACAGTATATCACACCACCGAAGTTGTCATTCTTAAAATTACACTGAAAAACAAGAATCTGAAAAGATTATTTCCACATGTACATCATTTTCGAATGCTGTCAGTTTATGCTGCATTCTCTCTCTTTCTCTCTCTCGGTCTCGCTGACTAATAAACAGCCCTATAAATAACATCAGAGCTTTTGTAAAAACAGTGGAAAATGTTTGTTGTGGTTTTTTGTTTTGTCGTCGGAAGATCCTGCAGACATACAAACATGTAGGACAGTAATTAGTGTCTGTTTAGTGGGTGAGCTTTTGTTGGGTGCAAAGGGACACATAGCCCTCGCGGCCCCCTCCGTCGAAAGATAAACACTTAGCAAAGCAAGTGAGAGAAAGAGTGAAAAATACATTATTTAAGTGTCACTTAAAGTGGGTCATGCTTTCATTTGCTGGGGCTTGCCGCAAATGTTCTAGAATAAAGAATGCATTGCCTGAAACCATGCAGAAAATGGTTTACACAAACATCTGTCCAGACTGTCCGCAGTCAACCCAACACTTCACACGTTTTAGAATAGAAAGTTAAAAGAGTACGACACGACTGTCAAATCTGACATTAGGTGTTTAATGTACAATTAGAGTGGTGTGATTTCATTTACTGATGTGCGAACTTACATTGAGTCTGTCACTTGCTTTGAAGAAAACAAATTAGATTTTAAATAATAGACCAAAAGCTTAAGGTGGAAGTGAAGCAGTCAGTCAAGTTTACTATTTTATAAATTGATTTCCACTTTAATGAAAATATATAAAAAAAACTCGATTAATGTAACCATTGCAAATAAAACTGCATGTTTTACTACAGTTTTTAGAGCTATGGCGCCGCTATCTTTGAATATCGCTGTGTCTGACGTCACAGGGTTGGTTCTGTTCCCTCAGCTGAACAGATACAGTGGAAGTAATGGACTGAACATGGAGACTGCAAAGCCTAATTTCAAGAGTTCAAACTTAGATGATAATTAATTATAAGCTTGTTTGGTATGCTGTCCCTGGAGAGAACCCTGAGCTCATAAGATCCTCGAGCCCGGGGCTCCCTCCCTTTGCAAGGCGAGAGGGGAGTTTGAGCTCAGGTAGATCTCGAGAACTTCCCTGCTGTAATAACCAATGAACAGCCAGTGATTGCTCTTGAGAGATAACCATTTACTAGGAGCATGTCTATAGTGCCGGTTTGGATTAGTAAATTAACTTATGTTGCATGTTTTTTGGATGGTGGGAGGAAACCGGGGAACCCGGGGGAAACCCACGTGAGCACGGGGAGAAATGCAAACTCCGCACAGAAATGTCTGCTGGTTTGGTAAGGACTGAAACCAGAGACATTCTTGCTGTGAGGCATCAGTGCTAAGCACGGGGCCACCATGTCACCCATCTAGGAAGAAGGAGGGGTAGTAGGGGTGGATGGGGGGATTCTTCAAAATGAAGATAGCGGTGGAAGGTAACCCAGGGTATTTGTAGTAGCTTAGGAGTCTTCTGATTGGTGCATTGAGAATTGGATAATGAGGATCCAGCCGTTAGCAATCATAAGCACGTGATCCTCTCGAAATTAGTTTATAAATAAACTTCACTTAATCCAATGAGTCAGTTTGTGGACGTGCACAAACAGGAAGATGTGGGTCAGCCAAAATTAATTTACCGAGTAACGAACAAACACATCATATTGTAATGATAACGAGTTATTTATTTAAGAGTTAATATATTTAAAAAGTAATGCATTACAGTATTAATTACTGTCAAAAGTAGCGCCTTATTGCCCAACACTGCACACGGTGCACTCGCAGCATTTTGAAGATGTTTTTAACTGGGAGCGACTGGAAGGAAATTGGAAATATCTCCATTGTTGAACACGTGAACAGCTGCCGTCATTTGCAATATTTAGCAGTTGATCTTCTTTTTACACTGACATGCTGGATTCACCTGATTTGTTGACAAATGGATTCATGGGTCCTTCACTAGTCCTTTTCCAATTTGCAAAGAAACTTTCAAAGATGTCTGTTTTTTACTCATTTTGCTGCTTGTGGGTTAAATTTTGCCACTAAAGTGACACAAATCTAACCGAGAAAATAAAGTCATTTTTCAAAATATAAGAATTTTCAAAATAAAAGATCATTCAGACTCAGATAATTTTACCATGGACTGGTTGTGCTAGGTGATCATCAACCGTTTTCTCAGAGGATGACAAGCTGACAAAACATTGCTGCAACTCTGATACAAGTTTTATTTATGGAGAAAATTAAACAGCACTGCAGTGTTTAACTGAGATAATTAGTCTACCAAAATGTGTACATTCCATACAAAATATGAAGCTGATCTGTCAGTTCTTGTCAAGTGACTCAAGGTGCACTCACGGCATTCTGAAGATGTTTTTAACTGAGAGTTCCAGGAAGAAAATTGGAAAAATCTCCATTGGAAATAACGAACTACATGGAAAAAACGCAACGTGAATGGCCGCCATCATTTGCGATCTCCAGCAGTTGATCTTCTTTTTGCACAGACATGCTGAATTCACCTGATTTGTTGACAAATGGATTTGTGGATCCTTTTCCTCTTTGTAAAGAAACATTCAAAGACCTGTTTCCTACTTATTTTGCTGCTTGTGGGTTAAATTTTGGCGCTAAAGTGATGCAAATGTATCCAAGAGAATACAGTAATTTTTACAAAATAAAAGATCGTTCAGACTTATTTAATAAATAAAACTGAAATGCTTAATGATTTGCAGCCCTGTGCCAGCTGACACAGGGGTTGGCGACCATTGGGTTAAAGTGTCAGAGATATGAAAGAGTGTCTTTTCTACAGGTGGTTTGTCAAGCCCACTCACCTTTGTGCAAATGGCACTCGTGATAGAAATTTGAGATCTGAAAAAGCATCCACAGCAGTTTCTGGTGGATTTGCGAAAACAAAAACTGCAACAACAACAAAAAAAAAACATACCTGCTGGGATGTTTTTGCTGCTCTCCAGAAATGTACATACATTTTCAGAATGAGCCTGGGTTGCCCTATATGATAAATGTTAACAAAGAAAATACATTTTTCAAATTTAAAATATAAAATATAAATTCAAATATAATTCAACAAATTCAAAGCATCAAAATTTTGAGCGAGTTATGTTCAAAAGTTAATACTGTTTGGTTTTGCCAATAGAAATTTTTCTACAAAACAAAGATGGAGCAGAGCATTTGAGCATCTCAAAACAACACTTCGGTCAGCAAATGATTAAATTCATAGAGCACACAAGTTTTTGGTATATTTTAGTCAAATTTCCTTTGAAACTACCCATTTTTTAAGTATGCAATGTTAATTTCACAAATATAACTCTATTGTGACTACTGGAGCAGTCAACATTGGCCACTTTGAACATCATCCCAACACTGCAAATTAATCTGCACAAATGTTATGAAGACTTCAGTCCTCTGTGAAATGAACAGTGAGTTTTTTTGTTTGTTTGTTTGTTTGTTTTTTGGTCACAGACTTATAATGTTCATTAGATTGAGTCCTGATACCGAAAGACGGCAGACGGTTGCGGATGACTAAATGTTAGTTCAGACTCAGTCTGATAAACAGGAAAAGAGATAGTATGGATCAAGAGTGAGAATCACAGGAAGACATTGTCTTGTCACGTAATGAGAATGTCCTCTGTGGAAAAGACAGTCAGACCAAGGGCGAATAAAACAACTACCCAGTTTATGTATCTTTCCCTCTCCTAAACACCAATTTTAGATTAATGTACAGCCATCTGGTGCACCATCCTGCTGGCTTATGGGTCAAAAATCACCCAAACACCATGTTTACAAGAGAACAAAATCTAAACAATGTTTTTTTTTTATCTTGAAGTTTAGTGACTTTCTAAAATGGCCCCAACAATTTCTATGTTCATGAAAGCTGTACACATTCAGGGTATGCCGGTTGTCCTTTGAGTCAATTTTGACCCACTAGATATAAAACCATTTTATACACCGAAAACGACTGGAACACACATACAAACTACAACACATACACACACACCAAAAACACAACAATACAACAATCCAATACAATACACGGGTACTATTAGCATTACAAAATACACCTTTTACTAAAGTCAAAAATGAGTGTGTCACACTGATTAAGCCAACCCAGGCTCATTCTGATTACATACCCCTATATACATTTATATACATATACAAAGCAAAACACATCCCAGGATGTATGTTTTTTTTAGCCGTTTTTGTTTTCGTAAATCCACCAGAGGCCGCTGTGTACACTTTTTGAGATCTTAAATTTCTCCTGTGAGTGCCATTCGCACCTGCTGTTCTCACATAAAACCACCAGAGGCCGCTGTCGACTGATTGACTGACTAACTGACTGAAAAAACCCAACTGATAGTGTTTTAAAAAGCACCAATTTACCCGCCCACACACTTCCCTAAACCAGTCCAGAAAAAGAAAAGCCCTCGTAGCCTGATTTTTACCACGTTTTTAGATTTGACCACATTTTCACCCTGTTATTTACTTATTTATTTTATTTTTTCGTCGCATTCAACTCCACTCTGCGTCTCAAGTCCACCAAAGTAAGCGGCGAGCCACTGGGCAAACTGGTAACAGTGGAAAAGCCATCCACACAGAGGCAAGCGGTCAGCACGTACATGCGAAAAGGAACAGCATCATACTGCCTCGTAGTGTTCGTTTTAAAGACAAAATGCAGCTACGTACTTCATGCTGCATAATTCGCGATCTTTAAAAAATCTTTAAAATATGAACATTTATTTAGCTTCTGCATTACCCTGCTAATACTGATGGAGTGCATGCGAGTAAACAGCTTTTCATCTCGCTTTATGCTTGGGCAACTACATGAATGCCAAAGTCTATTCTACTGATTGTATTTCAATTACATTACAACATCGATGCTGTGAAAGGAACAACCCAGGCTCATTCTGAAAGCGTACTTCTACAGTTTCTGGGGACCGTGAAACGTGTCCCGGCAGCACGTTTTTCTGCAGTTTTTTTTTCGCAAATCTCAAGATCTCAAATTTCTCTCGCAAGTACCATTCGCGCCTGCTGTTCTTGCGTAAACCCACCAGAGGCCGCTGTTGACACACTTTTTGACTGACTTTTTGACTGACTGAGCGAACGATCGACTGACCCCCACTCCCCCTTCCCTAGACCCAACCAATTTTATCGACTGACCTGCCCATCCACTTCCCTAAACCCAAACAACACGTTTCAAAAGCAATCCAAAAAAACAAAGGCCCTCATCTGATTTTTTTACCACATTTTCAGATTTTACCACATTCTCACCCTGCTATTTACTTGTTTATTTTATTTTTTGGATTCTGTTTTTGTCTTATGTGCTTTCTGGAACCATTCTTCACCGGACTTGAACCCCGTTGTCGTGGGTAACTCCTCTCTGCATCTCACATCCGCCGACGTACATGGCGTGCTATCGGGACAAACTGGTTGCAGCCAGAATGCCATTTATATGGAGGTAAGCAGTCAGCTGGTAAGCGTGAAAAGGAATGGCATCATACCGCCCCGTAGCGTTCATATAAAAAAATGCAGCCATACCTCTGGCTACTTAATATGCGGTCTCCAGAAACGTCTGTAGGGCTACGTTTTCAGAATGAGCCTATGTTGAAAAGGAATCGTATAAAATGGAAGAAGTCACATTAACCGTTCACCAGAAGTTTATCAGTATGGGAAAAAAAACTAGCTCTGCATATACCCTATTGGTTCGGGCTGGGGTGCGTCTGGCCAAGCTCCTCCATCCGGGTGGTGTCACGTAATTTGCGACAAACGCAGGAAGGTGATGTGACGCTCTCCACATATAGCAAAACCATAGAGCGAAACAGACGGCAAAAAGGGAAAATGTAAGTTTGCATACTCCTGGTTAGAGTCTAAAGCCTGTCACTGAAAACAACTGCGTAATTTATTCTTTCAAGCTTTGTTTCTTCTGAGCTTATTTGAGTTCTGTTTCATGATTCTGCTCCATTGATTTATCAACTGTTAATTAACAAAAGTTTATTAAGTTAATGGTTTGATACTGATTAGAACTTGGTCCTAAAATATTCTGAGGAGGTCTATAAAAGGTCTTGAAAAGGTACTGAAATTATGTTTAGAATTCTTGCATATACCCTGATATATATACAGTTGAAGTCAGAATTATTAGCCCCCTGAATTATTAGCCCCCCTGTTTATTTTTTTCCCAATTTCTGTTTAATGGAGAGAAGATTTTTTCAACTCATTTCTAAACATAATAGTTTTAATAACTCATCTCTAATCTCTAATAACTGATTTATTTTATCTTTGCCATGATGACAATAAATAATATTTTACTAGATATTTTTCAAGATATCAGCTATACAGCTTAAAGTGACATTTAAAGGCTTAACTTGGTTAATTAGGTTAACTGGGCAGTTTAAGGTAATTAGGCAAGTTATTGTATATAATGATAGTTTGTTCTGTAGACAGTTGGAAAAAAGAAAATTGCTAAAAGAGGATAATAATTTTGACCTTAAAATGGTTTATAAAAAATAAAAACTCCTTTTATTCTGGCTGAAATAAAACAATTAACACGTTCTCCAGAAGAAAAAATATTATCAGACAGACTGTGAAAATTTCCTTGCTTTGTTAAACATCATTTAGAAAATATTTAAAAAAAGAAAAAACAAAACAAAGGGGGGGCTAATAATTTTGACTTCAATTGTGTGTGTATATATATATATATATATATATATATATATATATATATATATATATATATATATATATATATATATATATATATATATATATATATATATATATATGTATACGTTTGAAGTCAACATTTTTTTCTTTTTCAAATATTTCCCAGATGATGTTTAACAGAGCAAGGGACTTTGCACAATATTTCCTGTAATATTTTTTCTTCTGGAGAAAGTCTTATTTGTTTTATTTCGGCTTGAATAAAAGCAGTTTTTAATTTTTTAAAATCCCATTTTAAGGTATTAGCCCCCTTAAGCAATATTTTCAGTTGTCTACAAATCAAACCATTGTTAAACATTGAATTAACCTAATTAAGCCTTTAAATGTCAGTTTAAGCTGAATACTAGTATCTTGAAAAATATCTAGTAAAATATTATTTATTATCATCATGGCAAAGATAAAATAAATCAGTTATTAGAAATGAGTTATTAAAACTATTATGTTTAGAAATGTGATGAAATAAAATCTTCTTAAGCAGAAATATGAAGAAAATAAACAGGGGCTAATAATTCAGGAGGGCTAAAAATTCTCACTTCAGCTGCATATAAGATCACACAACTTGTTTTCATATCAGTTCTTCAATAACTGCTCTCCATTTTACATGGAAGTCATCTTCATTTTCGCTCATAAACATGTGGATGTGCACATATTGGCAAGACAACAACAGCCCTCAAAATAGCCCCAGTGAAAGAGGAAGTCTAAATACAGCCAGGGCAGGAAGAAAAGTGTGTGAGAAGTATAAACACATCAGGAAGCGATGCATTTCCACCTTCCCTCCTTTTCTCCACTCGTCTCCCTGCGTTCGCTGATATCAACAATATCAACAATATCAACAATAAGCTTCTATGTTGTCTGCTCCATTATCCTGCAATGTAAAACATCACAGGAAGTGTTTTTGCTAATGAAAGCTAAATTACGACCTGAACTTTTAAACACATGGAAAGTTTCTTCAGCTCTTTTCCCATAGGACAGAGAAACTGAGTGTTTGTTCTATACAGGTGTGTAACAGAGAGGGGAAACAGATGACCTCTTCCTCTCTCTCTTTGTTTCTCTCTCTCTCTTTCCGTCTCATTCACTTGTTCCTTCCAGCTGGAGTTGTTGATACACGTCCAGCCTCGACATTCTCACACATTTGCGGAGGACCGTATTGTTTCTCAAACAGCGGAACTGGAGAATAACAGAGTTTTATCCCCAGCTGTGGAGTGTGTGTGTACACATGTGCGCGACACTGGAAAAGCATCAGTAATATAGCTGTGACTGGAAGACATCATGGTCAGCTCAAGAGTATATAGTCCTGCTGTTTGAACCACATCTAACGGCTGGCAGATCTGACAGCTTCTCTGTTGGTTGCAATAGTTGTCGCCACCTGTTGGAGAATTTAGAGATTTACTCTCCCTAACACTCAAAAAAAATTGCTGATTGTTCAAGCCACTCATTTAAAATGAGTTGAAACAACACAATTCTTAAGGTTTTTTTTTTTGTAAGCCGGTAGCACAGCAGAGAACAGGTTTCATCCACTTATTTTTATGCGCTTTTTGTATATGCACATATAAAATGGTTGATGAAACGCCATGATGCGCATATATTTTGAAAATGTGTGTGAATGGACAAACCAGCAGGCTGAGCACATTGTAAAATATCTAAAGTGTTGTTTTGGTCATTGTAAAACGCCTTAACCATTTCAGTATTAGTGTTATTATATTATTAATCACCTCCGGAATTGTCATGAGCGTCTGCACTCCGTGTCTCGCGCCTTAAAACGCCAGCGCGCGTTCACTGCGTGTCAGGATTGCTTTCTGAGGTGCAAGTCATTTACTAAATGAAGATAATTTATTCACGCAGCTTCTCCTACCGCAGCAAATTCAGTTTTTACTTTTGATATTTGTCGCCAGTTAATTAGGAAGTGGCGATTTTGTTCTCTTTGACGGAAACGCTGCTTTATTAACACGTCTTTTATGCGATATTCCAACACAACCTCACGGCAATTCGTAACTTTTTGATTTAGTGGCTAATTCGTACAAATTCGTACGATCTAATTCGTACAATTTAGTGCGATTTGCTCATCCGCCAATGACGGTTTGGTTTAGGGGTGGGGTTAGGTGCCACGCCTCCTTTTTAAAATCGTACAATTTCGTACGACTGAACTCGAACGAATTCGTACGAATTAGCCACTAAACTGTCAAAACGTAAAATACTTACGTTTTCTCGTGAGATCAGGCTGGATATTCCAGTTTTGGGCATAAATTTAATTTGCATTTTTAGATGATGACATAACTATTCACACTGCACAGGTATCCCCTTTCTTCTCTATGTACCTGTAGGTAAACAGCTCCTCCAGGTGTAGCTATGGGCATTCATCCTCTGCTATTTCTTCCTCATTTCTGCGTTCTTCAGATTCATTATTTCTGTCTTGAATCTCCATATGTCAATCGATAATTTTGTGACTGTATGATGACGGTCAGCTCACGTAAATCTGCAGTAGCCTGAACTTGTTTTTCAGTTCAAATAATGTACCAGGCTTTTCATTGGTCCGATAAGATAAGATTTTTTTATTGGCTACCAAAGTCAGTGGTTGAATATTAGTTTATTTACAGTACTCTGGAACGAATAGTGATTTTGAAAGTATCGAAGTTAAATTATTACTCAGCTTAATTCGTACTCAAGTACAAGTAAAATTACAGATCTAAAATTATACTCATGAAAGTACAAATACCCCAAAAATGTGCTTAATTACAGTAATGTGAGTAGTTGTAATTCGTTACTTCCACCACTGATTAACGTACATTAACATAACAGATATCAGAATCAGTTTTATTGCCAGATGTGCTTCACACACACAAGAAATTTGTTTTGGCTGTAGAAGCTTCCAGTGTACATAAAGTGACAAGTGACAACACAAAATAAATATGAAAAAAAAACACACTATAAACATTAAACAGAGATGCATTTAGTTAAAAAATCAGGATGTTAAATTGTGTGTACAGATTTGTTATAAATATACAGGTTATAAGGTGCTGTGTACAAATGCGAATGGAGAAGGTATTGCATTGTATATTGATATTAGGTGCTGTGTACAAGTGCGTATGAGAAAGTATTGCACATATTTATTGCACAGTAGGGGAATATTTAACTGTTCATAAGGTAGACAGCCTGAGGAAAGAAACGTTTCCTGTGTCTGGCTGTTTTTGTGCTTGGTGCTCTGAAGCGCCGACCAGACGGTAACAGTTCGAACAGGAAGTGTGCTGGGTGTGAGGCGTCCAGAGTGATTTTGCGAGCCCTTTTACTCACTCTGGAAGAGTACAGTTCTTGAAGTGTAGGAAGGGTAGTGATTGAAGTGCAGAGGATGGATTGGATAACAGCTGAGTGAACTGTACGAGCAGCTCCTGTGGCAGGTTGAACTTCCTCAGCTGACGAAGGAAGTACAGATATCCACATAGCAGTGGGTATCAACGTGCATCCTGTCACATTTGCCATGCAAAAACAGTGCAAAGCTAAACATGCACGCTGTCTGTGTGTGTGTATCTGTGTGTGCATGAACTTTGTAATGCCATTAAGTGCGACATCATTGCAACTTCACAACAAATACATCAAATAACCATTGGTAAAGTTCTTACTGCAGTGTTTCTCACAAACGTTAAGTGAGATCTGCTTCCTTCATATCTGTCTGTTGTCTGATGGAGGGCGGAGATTGAGGCACACTCTGACAAGCACATGAGAACTAGCATTGAAGGCACAGTCCACAAAAACAGCTACAAGCTGCTCAAAGCTAAAATTTACAAACTTCTGAAAGGTATAATCAATAATCTGATGGGTGTTTTGAGCTGAAACTTTACAGACACATTCTGGAGACACAAAAGACTTGTATTAAATCTGGAAAAAGGGGTAAACTAGGTGCCCTTTAACTTTTTTTAATAAGGTAATCAGGTTTTCGAAAAAAAAATGTTAAGCTAACCCTAACTTAATATTTTAGTCAGTTTGACTAATTTAAGTTGAGATGACTAGAAAATTAAATTTAAGGCAGAACGATTTTATTTTACAATGTAAGACTTTTAGCACAAAAAACAACTAATTATCTGTTTTTTAAGTTGCTGCTTATTAATGGTTAGTAAGGTAGTACTTTAGGTTTGGGTAGGAATAAAATAAGATCATACTTTATGAACAAATGGTAATAAACTGTTAAAGGTGTAGTAGGTTTAAAGTCTGAAAAAAACTGAACTGACACTGTTTCGATTTACTACAATCTTCTATGTGAAGCTGCTTTGACACAATCTACATTGTAAAAGCGCTATACAAATAAAGGTGAATTGAATTGAATAGTAGGTAAACTGCCAAAATGCTAACCATTAGCATAATATCATTGAAAGCACAGTCCCTCCCCTGCCATCCAAAGCCATGCCTCCTGAAATCACGAATGCGCACCGTAAAGATGACAGCAGACAACCCACTGGATCATGTCATTCACCAGTTAGAAAACTACAGTACTTTATAATACTACAATTCTGAACGAAAAACTATTATATCTAACACGTTTTCAGTTGTGTAGCAAGCAAAACTTGTCATATTGTGCAATATTTTATGCATGCAAGCATCGCTGGTCTCACTCTCTCATGCACTGTCCTAAAGCAACTACTGTATGCTAAGTGGTTGGCCGGCGGGGTGCAGGAATTACACTTATACAGTTTTTTTGTAATAAGTGTAATATTAAGCCATACTTATGTGCTATTTCAGACTGAATATTCAGAGTAGAATAGTAAACAATATAGGAAGCGCATCACAGGTTGTCATTGTACAAAAATGAACCAAGTGAATATAAAACCAACTTCACCTGAGTAAAGCAGGCTAGACAGAATAGCTCTATTTACTTCTGTTTTGTTGTTCAACAAAAAAAATTACCAAAAAAAGTATATTCATTACAATAAAAAAACCCTTAGTATAGATAGTTTCCCTTAAAAAATGAGGAAGAAGTTTATTCAAAGTGCTATTTGTGTACTTCCTTATATCAAAAATAAGAAAGTTTATAAAAAGTAAGTTACTTTAAAAAAAAAAAGTGTTACTTTGCAGAAATGTATTTTAAGTCTTCTCTGGAATATACATAAAAGGAATAGTTCACCCAAACATGAAACATAAGTCTCTGTTTACTAACCCTCCACTTATTCTAAACCTTTTTGAGCTTTGATCACAAATGAAGAAATTATGAAGAACGTAAAGCAGTAGCCATTATCATTTACAGCATATTTCCCATACTATGGATGTCAATTTACAACATACTTCAAAATATCTTCTTTTGTATTTAACAGAAAAAAAAAGAATCTGGGCTATTTTTTGGGCTCTTCTTGCATAAATCCACCTGAGGCCACTGTCGATTGACTGACTGACTGGCTGACTGACCAATCGACTGATACCCCCACACATCCCCTTCCCTACACCCAACCAATAGTGTTTTGAAAAGCAATCCAGAAAAAGAAAAGCCCCCTGATTTTTACTACGTTTTCCGATTTTACCACAGTCTAACCCTGTTATTTACTTGTTTATTTTTATTTTTTTGCATTTGTCTTACCTGCTTCCTGGAATGATTCTTGGCTGGACTCGAACCCCATCAACACAGTCAACTCCTCTCTGCGTCTCAAGCCCGCTAACGTACAAGACAAGCCAATGGACAAACTGGAAACAGTGGAAAAGCCATTTATACAGAGGTAATCGGTCAGCAGCGAGCGTGAAAAGAACAGCGTCATACCGCCCCATAGCTTTGAAAGACGAAATGCAGTCATACATACCTCTGGCTACATAATTCACAATCTCTAGAAATGTATACAGGGCTACGTTTTCAAAATGAGCCTGTGTTAAATATAATCATCAATAAGGTAATTAAAATAACAACATGACTTACTATATTTTAAATAGGGTAGCTTTTTTATGGAACCTACACTGTAAACCCTAATGTTTTCTTTACTTAAGCAATTAAGTAAAGTTGACTGAACATAACTTAAAATTTTGCATTTGTGTCCTATCACTTAAAAATATGAGTTAATTTAACTTATGTACCATGAAAATGCATAAACTTAAGATTTCAAGAGTAGTGAGCTTAAAATATTAATTAATCCTTTGAAAAAAAAAATTGGTAATTTTTACAAATGTAGTCTTGACTGTAACATTCTAATATGTGCAGCCTTTTAAGTGGAAGGTCTTTTTTTAAATCAGAAAACAAATGGCTTTATGTATAATTATTCATCATAATGTGAATAAATGGCTACTTATTTTTTGTTTAAAATTTGTTTTTAACTTTTTTCATAGTACATCACAAACACACACACACACACACACACACACACACACACACACACACTGAAAACCCTAATAAGTTGACTGAACTAAATTAATTGACTAAACTCGTTGCCTCAATTTAATTGAGTAATGAGAATATGCAAAACTTGCATATTTAAGTTTATTTAACTTGCCAGTTTTGTAGACTATACTTAAATAGTTCAGTTTACCAAACTTAGTACTAAGTTTGGTGAACTGAACAACTTAAGTATAAGCTACTTAAGTACTAAGTTTGGTGAACTGAACAATTTAAGTATAATCTACTTAAGTACTAAGTTTGGTGGTCTACAAAACCAGCAAGATAAATAAACTTAAATATGCAAGTTTTGGGAGACTCCGTTACTCAATTAAATTGAGGCAACAGGTGTACTCAATTAATTTAGTTCAGTCAACTTATTAGGGTTTTCAGTGTAATATATTTGTGAAGTTACTTTCTTTGCACATATGAGCAAAACCTTATAGCTTCTTGTAAAACGTTCTATAATAATGATTTTTGTTTTACTAAAAGCTTGCATCATACAGTAATTAGAGATGAAATAAGTTAAATGTTTTTGCACACTTAAATGCATGTTAATTGTCAAAATTAAATGTATGACTTAACTATCATGTGTGTGCTTTTTTAATATATATATATATATATATATATATATATATATATATATATATATATATATATATATATATATATATATATATATATATATATACATAATATAACTTACAACACACATAATATAGCATAACTTACAACACACAATTACCACAAAATCCACTAAATTGTATAATTAAGTTACAAAATACAGTATGTTTACATAATTGAACATCCATTTAATTTAATATGATGAGAATATATGTGAGATTTGAAGTATCCACTTACTGCACATTAATTTTTAATTAATATCTTTTTGCACAAACTGGGGTAGAAGGTCATCAACCACCCTAACAAAATGTAATTATTATTACTTTTTTTTAGCCTTTAAAATATGATACTAGCAAAAAAATGAGTACAGTATCACGTTATCACCATCACAGTACAGCACGTCTCACTTCTGTAAATGAGTTTGTCTTCTTCATCAGTCAGTATCACTGATTAGAAGCAGAAGTACACAATGTTGTCATCTCTTTAAATCTGTACCTATCACGCCTGACAGGATTTAGTGCTTAAATCGTGACATAGTGGCTTGTGCTTGCGTATATCAAACTTTTATTAGGAGGAAGTCATTACAATTGGCCTGACCCCTCCTTGACCCTTGATCAGATTAAAGCATAGCCAAAGGTCAGTAGTGGGCTGGGCTTACTCTGTGTGCTCCACACATCCAGCCAATCAACTGTGCTCTTTGTCCCAAAGATTCAGATTTAGTTATTGACTTAGAACGATTGGTGAGTATAAAGTAGTATTTTGACTCTCTCTCTCTCTCTCTCTCCCATAGCAAGCAGTATGTGTGCAACATTTGTTTTTTTAAATAAAAAATCTTAAAATGTAAACAACTTTTAAAAAAAAACATCCCATAGTGTGAATAAGTTGTCATTTAATAAGAATATGTCAATAACTCTATTTTGACAAAAATGTCAGATAGAACCTTATAAATCTAAAGTGACTATATATATATATATATATATATATATATATATATATATATATATATATATATATATATATATATATATATATATATACAGGGGCGTTGCTGGACATAAAGCTCTACTGGGGCATGTACCTCCTTCCCCATACCTCCTTTATTATAAATAAAAGGATTCTTATTATTATACAATTATTCTTCTAAATAATCTTAAATGTAACTGGAAACCAATGTTAAGACAACTGGAGTGATGCTAAGATCATTTAAGAAATTACTTTTGCATGAATATTAATTTTATTTGAATGAAATTCTACAGACAATTCAATAAAATACAAAAAAAAAGTGTTATAGGATTATCTGTTGTAGACTTGACACATGGCAGCTAATTAGGCAGCTAATTAGCTAATTAATAAGTCTTACCTCTCTGACCCGTCATCCCTCCTTTTTGCTTCATACAAAAAAATCTAGTAGGAGGCATGATAAGTAAGATCAGCATCATATCGTTTAAACTTTAGTTTTGTTGACTTGCAAAACAAAAAGGCTGTTACGCTGGTTTCACAACGCATGAGCGGCACGTGAGCAGCAAGTTGCCTGCTTTTTTGGTGCGCATGTTAACTACCGGGACTCGCACCGGCAGAAGAGCAGCGCGAGCGAGAGGCGCCTGCGTTCTCTGCGCACACGCGGAGATGCGTCAGTTTGCTTTTTGATTAAACACATTGCTTTCACCAGTGTTGGTTCGGTTGCACATAGAGAATAATATCTTTATTTCGGAATTACCACTTTTAATAAATACACTTATGAAGTAAATTATATCTCAATGCATTTACTGGGGCACCGGAGATTTTTACAGGGGCACGTGCCCCAGTGAATTGGGTCTAGCAACGCCCCTGAATATATATTTATATATATATATATATATATATATATATATATATATATATATATATATATATATACACAGACACACACAGTTGCAGTCAGAAGTATTAGCCCCGTTTATTTTTTTCCCCAATTTCTGTTTAACGAAAAAAAGAATTTTTCAACACATTTCTAAACATAATAGTTTTAATAACTCATTTCTAATAACTGATTTATTTTATCTTTGCCATGATGACAGTGAATAATATTTGACTAGATATTTTTAAGACACTTCTATACAGCTTAAAGTGACATTTAAAGGCTTAACTAGGTTAAATAGTTTACTAGGCAGGTTATAAGGCAAATAGGCAAGTTATTGAATAGTGATGGTTTGTTCTGTAGACTATCAAAAATAATTACCTTAAAGCGGCTAATGATT
The DNA here is from genome assembly GCF_903798145.1 of Danio aesculapii. Classification (NCBI taxonomy): domain Eukaryota; kingdom Metazoa; phylum Chordata; class Actinopteri; order Cypriniformes; family Danionidae; genus Danio; species Danio aesculapii. The sequence continues at coordinate 48,589,972 of NC_079450.1, read as the reverse complement.
TAGACCTTAAATCAGCTTTTAAAATATTAACAATTGCTTTTATTCTAGCCAAAATAAAACAAATAAGACTTTCTCCAGAAGAAAAAATAATATCAGACATACTGTGAAAATTTCCTTGCTCTGTTAAACATCATCATCAAAAAAATTAAAAGGGTGGCTAATAATTCGGACTTTAACTGTGTGTGTGTGTGTGCGTGTGTGCGTATGTGTGTGTGTGTGTGTGTGTGTGTGTGCTATTATTTTTTATGTCTTGTCTTTCTTTGTAAGATTATTAATGAGGTTAAACATTTCCTTGATTTACAGTTTAGATCGATCTAAACTGTAACATAATCTTCTTTAAATAAATAGCTCACCAAAAAATGTAAGAAAAAAATAAAATACAGTGTTTTTCAGCAACGACCAAATTCTAAACATTGAATCTTCGAAACACTTTTTTAGTATATCCTTACAAAATGTCTATAAACATGTCTATAAACCTCAACTCTAACATTTGAACTGTTATCTTATGTTTTTTAAAACATAAAAAACTAAAATAAATCTTTAAAACAAATGATATTAGGTGGTATGAAGCCGTTCCTTTTCTTGCGTACCTACTTACAGCTTACCTCTGTATGGATGGTTCTTTCACTGTAACCAGTTTGTCCAGGAGCTCGACATGTACGTCAGTTGACTTGAGACGCAGAGCGGAGTTGCCCGCAACAAAGAGGTTTGAGTCTGGTGAGAATGGTTCCAGAAAACAGGTAAGACAAAAACAAAAGCTAAAAAAATAAATTAAAAAAGTAAATAACAGGGTGAGAATGTGGTAAAATCTGAAAACGTGCTTTTTAAAACACTGCGTTTGGGTTTAGGGAAGGAGGTGGGCGGGTCAATCAGTGCTTTTTAAAAGAGTTTTGGTTGGGTTTAGGGAAGGGAGAGGGTGGGGGGGATTGGTTGGTTGGTCAGTCAGTAAATCGACAGCGGCCACTCGCAAGAAAAATTTGAGATCTAAAAAAAAGTGTACACAGCGGCCTCTGGTGGATTCACGAAAACAAAAACTGCAAAAAAAAACTGTACCTCCTGGGATGTATTTTTTTCTCGCCAGAAATGTATATGGGGTATGTAATCAGAATGAGCCTGGGTTGAAAATATTAATTTGAAAAAAAGATCTGTGAGGGGTTTACTCATTTAGGCTGAGCACTGTATAAAGAATTATCTTTAGTACTTGTGATGATCTTTTTTATATCAGCAGTTGCCTTTCTGATGTGCCGTTTTCACATATACACATTATTTTGACTTTGACTTAAGAACAAAAATACATACTGCTAAACTAAAATATGAAAGTTACAGTTTTGTATGATGAACAGGTTTAAACTTTTATTCTTTAACCCAAATTCTTGCAACACAGACTCTTTGTGAAACGTACCCCTGTATACATTTGTGGAGAGCATGAGTTATGTAGCCAGAGCTACGTATGGCTGTATTTCGCCTTTAAAACGAACAATACAGGGCGGTATGACGGCTTCTGTTTCTTTTCGCGGTACTAGCTGACCGATTACGGTGGACTTGTGACAAAGAGAGAAGTTCACTGTGATGATGGGGTTCGAGTCTGGCAAATAACGGTTCCAGAAAGCAGGTAAAACAAAAGGCAAATAAGTAAATAACAGGGTGAGAATGTGGTAAGGTCTGAAATTGTGGTACAAATCAGGTGGCTGCGAATGGCCCTCACGAGAGAAATTTGAGTTTCTGATAATTCATTCTGATAGTGGATTCGCAAAAACAAAACTGCCAAAAAAACGTGCCTATTAGGACGTACTTTGTGATCTCCAGAACTGTATATAGGGGTAAATTCAGCATCAATAACAAGCCTGGGTTAAAGTCTTGTGTTTGCACATTTAAATCCAGACTTTGATGTCATTGACAATAAAAAAGGATTGTGGTTACAATTTGTTATTATAATGTAAGTAAGGAGTTATTAATGATTAACTACATATACACTGTAAAAAATGTTGTTCCACACAACTGATTTGTGTTGACACAACATGAAAGAATTAAGTTAGATTGTTAGTTTTGACAACTTTAAGTGGATTGAATATAAAACAATTAAGTTGTCCCTCCCCAAAAAATCAAGTAATGTGTTGTTTCAGCTCATTTTAAATAAGCAGTTTGAACACACAGCAAACATAATTTTAAGTTTAGGGTTGGCTGCATGTACTTAAGTAGAGTTAATTGTTATTAATATAGTATAGTATTATATATAGTAATTGCTGATTCATTTCACTGTGGCGACCCCCGATAAATCAGCGACTAAGCTGAAGCATAGTGAGTTACATACGTGACAAGGATACTGTAAAATAAAGTGTTACCAATACTGCTTCTCACGTGTGTTGCAAATGAACATGACACACCAGTCTGCATATGCAAAATAGATACCAATATTTGAAAACTCCAGTAGATAGAATTTTTCAATGAAAAACAGCCGTGACTTTAATTTCACATTGTTCATCACACTATGAATCATACAACATCAGAAGGCATATAACAGTCATGCAAACACGGGAGCGAACCGCAGAACAAAACGATCTGAAGGAAGTGGTCTGAGATTGTTTTCTATAGAGCAACTTCAGTGAATGCGAAAGCAGCTTAAAGTCTGCTCCACAATGTTTCAGACAGAAAAGTAACATGCACATGTTTTAGCTGATGACAACATCATTAGTTTAACAAAGCACAGAACTGATAACGTTGATTAGATTTACTCTGGATACGAACGAGAGTGAACATGTTCTCATGAAAAAAAATCATTGCGTCTTCAAAAGTAGGATACAGTAGGATCAAGTGTCGTTCATTTTGTCGTGGACAAGAGCACTAATAAGAAAAACAATATATTGATCTGCTATCATGCAACTTGCATGTTTGTAATTACTTCAAGTTAAACCCAAATGTAATGAGGGGGCAGTAGAATAAAAGTAAATCTATCTCTCTATATAGCCATTTTATAGTGGGAATTTAAAACACTTAAATGGAAATGACCAACTAATGTGGCACTGAAAAGCTATTTAATTGATAATCACAGTGTTATACCCTAAACATTACCATAACCATTTCTATGTACAAAAATTAAATGTATAATTCATATTAGGAAAATATTTGCTTTCTTTTAGCTTAGTCTCTGCTTTATCAGGGGTCACCACTGCTACTACTCTGGCTGTGTTTTACGCTCTGTATGCCCTTTCAGCTGCAACTCACTAGTGGGAAAAGAATGACAAGAAGTGAAGTGGGAGAGAGAGGAAGATAGAATCGGTAAAGGTGAACAAACTCAGGATGCCCGGAGTGCTGTTTTGCTCTATATGACGGTGCACTGTGCTATTGCAGCGACAATTATATAGGGGCCCAATATGATATAATGTACAGTACGACAGAAAAATTCTCAAAAATTCATTGCAAAAAATGTTAAAAGACGTACCAAAATAGCTCTTTCAAAATACAGTGTTAGGGGCCGATCACACCGAACACGCTTTTACATTACAAAAAAAAAAAAAAAAAAACAACACAAACGTGTGCCACAGCCATATCACCCTGCAGCCCAAGACTGGTTACTCACTGAAGCTAAGCAGGGCTGAGCCTGGTCAGAACCTGGATGGGAGACCACATGGGAAAATCTAGGTTGCTGTCGGAAGTGGTGCTAGTGAGACCAGCAGGGTCTGTGAATCCTAATGCCCCAGTAAAAGTGAAGGAGACACTGCACTGTCAGTGGGTGGCGTCTTTCGGATGAGACGTTAAACCGAGATCCTGACTCTCTGTGGTCATTAAAAATCACTGGCACTGTTGTCCTGTGGCTGCCGTCGCATCATCCAAGCGGATGCCACACACTGGTGGTGGTGTGGAGAGACCCCCCTCATGATTCCGAAGTGCTTTGGGTGTATGGCCATACACGATAAATGTGTTATATAAATAAACATTACATTACATTACAAATACTGCTGTCACCTCAACGGAAACCCCACCTCTGCTTCCATTTGATTGGAGAATGAAAAAGACATGACTGCGAAATGCTTTTTCCCCTCAGAGTTGACTTTTTTCAACTGAGAGCACATAGCTAGTAAACCATTCAAAAGATGTGCCTCTAAACACAAAAAAGTGGGTTCGGTGTGATTGGCCCCTCACATTTGCAATAATTCAATGTATGGCTGAGTATAGTGTCTGTGTGTTAGAAACAGAAACTAAATGTATGACCCTAATGCATTTACCTTCTTGTTGCAGGTGGACGTAAGCTGAGTCCTACACAGTCTCACTCCATCTTGGCGTAGGGAGTTCTGTATGTACTTGGACCACGGGAGGAAATGGTTCCAGCTGTCCTGGTCCTTGTGGCAGTACAATCCAAGCTTCTGGATCTTCTGCTCAGTCTAGATGTTTGTAAGTGGGTGGTAAGCAGAAGAAAGTTTAATGTATGGAAAACTGGGGGCACCAGTCCAATACAATCAACTCAGGTAATCCGAAGTTTCTGAATAATAATTTCACGATATACTCTATACATTTACACACATGATGCACATGATACACTCTATACACACACATGATACACCATCCATACAAATGCACACATGATGCACTCTATACATATACACACATGATACACATACGCACTCATGACACACTCCATACATATACACATTGCTGTTAGGGTCTGGGATAGAACCCGGGTCTCTGGCGTATACATATACACACTCTATACATATACATACTCCATACATATGAACACATGATATACTCTATACATATACACACGATACAATCCATGTATTTCTCCTGTATTTTCAGCCTTTCTCGGAAGGGTGGCAAATGATATTTATTTATTGTAAATCTCTGTTCATACCTAATACAACTTGTATATAATGTTCATAGTACATCCATCTGTAAATATCACCCTAGTTTTTCTATAACTGCACTTTCAAGAGTTCACACTTAGCTGATAATCAATAAAGCGTATTTGGCATACTGTCCCGGGAGAGAGCCCTGAGCTCGTAATATCCTCGAGCCCGGGGCTCCCTCCCGTTAGAAGGGCGAGAGGAAAGTTCGAGCTCAGGTAGGTCTCGAGAACTCCCCTGCTTGTCGCCGTGTGAGAAGTGTAAACTAAAGTTGTTTTAGGTGATAATTGGTTTAGTCGATTGGCTATGGTTTGTTTTTGGACGGTGGGAGGAAACCGGGGAACCCGGGGGAAACCCACACAAACACGAGGAGCACATGTAAACTCCGCACAGAAACACCAACCAGCCCAATAAGAGGTTAGACCAGCGGTGTTCTTGCTGTGAGGCAACAGTGCTGGCCACTGGGCCACCGTGTCGCCCTATCAGAAAAGGGGAGGAAGTAGGGGTGTGAGGGGGGAAGCTTCAAGATGAAGAAAACTGGAGTGAAAAACTCTGGTTATTTATAATGCTTCCATAATCATCTAATGGGCCAGATTACGGAGCTAATGAGGAGCCAGCCGTGTTGATCATAAGCACGTGACCCTCTCGAAAATAGTTTACAAATAAACCACACTTATAACTTATACCTGTGTCCTGCACTTGCTGCTATTGCACTGCCGGTTAGACCTAAACTGCATTTCGTTGCCTTGTACTTGTACATGTGTAATGACAAAAAAGTTGAATCTAATCTAAAACCTAATCTAATAAACATCAAAGAGCAGATCCTCCCTATATGCTTAAGACCAGGGGCCACCCCTTGCTCTTAAATGTGAGTTTGTTTGTGATTTCGCTTTGTTTAGGTATGAAAACACTTTGAAATAAATATAAACAGGGGGATTCCCTTTCCTTTTCATTACAGGGGCCATCTCCCCTTCATATGCAATCCTCAAAACAGTCATATAGCGGTGCAAGACAGTCAGCTGACGCGTTCCATAGTGATAAATAGGCACTGTTTTCTAAACGGCTTCTGCACATTGGAAGCGGAGTGAAAGTCTGGGTTTTGGGTGCATGTTTAAACAGACATATACACATAATTAATAATAATAGCATTTGAAGATGTTGATCTTGGTGGGTTTTTTTTCCAAACACAACTAATTTCATCCTAAATGAGCATAAAAAGTTAGCAACGCAATCGAATGCTAGATGTTAGATGTGTGCATTTTTAAAGTGACATTTTTAAAGTGTTATTTAATGTAATCAAACGAAAACAAATTAATTAAATGAGAGATTTATTCGTTCCTCTTTAATCAGAATGTGTAAGTTATACAGTGAGGAAACAGCTAAAGAGGTTTGATAACTTGAGTCTATTTCTTTATAATAGCTATTAATTTTAATAAGATGACCTGTTTGCTAATGTGTTTGCTGCTAATGTATACTATTTATTTTTTATTTTGTAAATAATAATAATAATAATAATAATAAAACATATTACTGACCATTTAACTGTTTATTTACAATGAAACAGCCAAATGAGCATATTTCGTAATTGCGGGATTTGTTAAAAAGTGGGGGTGGGGATCCCTTATTATGGTGGGCATATCCCTTACTTTCACATCCCAAGGTTGACAGGTTTGGTCTACTGGTGTTTCACATGCATTCAGCCAAACAGAACACATTATTAATCAGTGTAGTTCATACTCCACTGGTTTAGACCCTGTTCTGAAATAGAAGCTAATTCGATTCCAATTGGTAATAAAATGGCAAACACACCAAAAAATTGGTACCTCCACTAATAGATCTAGGAACTAGAACTTTTATTCCATATAAACTAGATTTTTCTTCACACAAAGTTAAAGAAGGATGAACTGTTGTCATTCTCTTAACAACATTCATTAGTGGTGTTTAGTTCCTGAATGAATCAGTATCTGAACAAATCAGTTGACTGAATCATGCAATGACTCACTTATAAAGACTTGCCGCCATCTTCTGGTACAAGAATGTAAATAGAGTCACAGAAAAATCCCCTTTTCTTACGAGACAGACACTCTGTCTGGAATGTGCAAACACAGGCTAGTGATACAAACACTGTAAAGTCCCAGTGCTGACTAAATTAGAAACACAGATCAGCCCTTGTTGTACAGTATAATGTCCATTTTTGAATCAAATCTGACCAATCAGATCCTGCACAGGAACTGTTTTATGATATACACTCAAACATGCAGAACATGCAATATTTTTGTGCCTATAAAAAATTCAAAGAACTGTTTAGCAACTGATTTTAAAGCCCAGAGTCTCACTGTGTTTTCACTCAAATAATTAGCAGAAGTTTAAGAAAACACACACAGAGAAAAGTGTGTAGGTTAGATGGGCAAGACTGGCCCTTAGGGGCCTAATATGCCATAAGAAAGAGTGATGGTGGCTCCAGCTCTCGTATAGTCTGTGCTGTCGCCCACCACTGACCGACCCGCAGCGCTGATGTCAGGATTGAGTGGGGGTGTGATAATTGCTGCCATCTGACCCTCTGTCCTCTGAAAAACGATCCCAATGCAGGAAGGTAAGCACTGACTCCGTTTGTCAAAAGGTGTGGTTTCGCAAACATCCGAATCCTAACTAAAACTACTAACTCAGCCTAAGTGTTTGCTTGTGGGATGCTTTACAAGTTGACTTTCCAGTAAATTACCTTCGACAGGAAAAAAGTACTTCCAATTTCTGATAAAGTATTATATAGAGTCTAGCACAATGGTTCTTTCTTATCATTATTATGCCTTAACGACCCATTAAGGGAATCTAACAAAAGTAACAGAATAATTCTCAAAATATCTGAAATCAAAAATGGACACGAGTAGTCCAAATTTGAAGCATGTTTATTATATTATATTATATTATATTATATTATATTATATTATATTATATTATATTATATTATATTATATTATATTATATTATATTATATTATACTATATTATATTATACTTTGGCATAAATGTTTACATTGTTCATATATATATATATATGATTAATTAGTCATGACAACATATGTTTTTAGGTCATTGTAACTTATTAAACTAAGTTAATCATGTTCTAACTTAATTTTATAAGTTACACAAGCTGTTTTAAGTCAGGTTAACCTAATATAATTATGGACTCTATACTTATATTACAATGGACGCATAAGGTTAATTTGATTCAGCTTAATAATTTAAGGCAAGCAGTATGTTAATCAGTCTAAAATTTAAGTTGGATGTTTTATACATGAAATATTATATGAAAATTCAGAAGCCAATAACCAAAATATTTGGGTGGAACAATGTAATCTTTATATGATTTCTTTTAGCCTGATTTAAAAATTACAGAGAAATAATTATGCAATTTAAAAAATCTTAACTGCAGGAAACAATGAAACTTTGAGGAAGCACCTACAGGTACATCAACGTTCTAGCAAACAAAATGAAATGTTCAAATCTTTTTTAGATATTTTTTTCTTGCTGAAAAACTGATGCAAAATACAAAAAAAGTTCTTTTTTTAACATCCACAAACGTGTCCGTGCACTGCACACTTTTGCATTAAACTTCCATCTGCACTCAGTTCCAGTGGATAGTTTAACTGAACTCTAGCAAGTGACAGATAAATCTATACCAGAATACTGAGTTTTGCAGGACACACAGCATTTGAAATCGACAACAAGGATAAGGCTTTTAGCCCTCCCTGCAATGTTGATAAGTCTGTTTATTCTGCTATACAGCATTTTGTGGTTTTTCTCTGTTGCCAATATCTTCATCACAAGTGCTCAATTTAGGTCATGACCCACTAAACCAGTTTGAACCACAAAACCATAACCATAACTCATAAGCATCATTTTTTTAAATTTAAGATTTATACATAATCTGATAGATTACTTAAAATGTTTTCCAGTGATTTCTGATTTGTTATGATATAACAATGTTCCACAGAGAAACAAATATTAAAAAAATATCTGGAATCTTAGTGTTGAACAAAATCTAAATATTGAGAAAATTGCCTTCATACAGATGTTGTTAAAATTAAGTTCTTAGAAATGCATATTACTAATCAAAAATTACATATTGATATATTTACAGCAGGGGTAGGAAATTTCCCAAATGGAAAAAACCTATATGAGGATATATGCACATATATGAAACTTATTTGCAGTATATATGCACATATATGATAATACACTGCAAATGCTGCATATATGTGTATATATGCCACATATAGGCAAAATTGAGGTGAATATATGTGCATATACAGGCCATATAGGTCTCCTATTGCTTCTTTGTATCCACATATAAGCCTTATATGTACATAAAAGACATTTCTCCTATATAGCTCAAATCTCACTTTGGCAACTGTCATACATGATGCCTAGCTCATATTTACTATTATCATAGCAATAACTAAGAACTAACAAAAAAAAAAAAAAGCCAAAAAAATGTATGTATGTGCGAACACTTGAAATTGGTATCACATGTAATTGGCATGTTATGGAATTTAACTATGGCAAATAAGTGAGAGGAAATGGAAAGCTATGATGTCTACATGTTTTTCTGAAACTTTTACAAGGTCAATTCTTTCTAGAAGGAAATGTATAACAAAATGGTTTGTCGTTTTTATTTCTGTTCGGTTTGTTGTCTTATTTTTTTTTCTTGTACTATATTTTTATTTGATTGTTCTTAAGTAAATAAAAATGTTCATTTATTTTTATTTATGTTGTCTAGCAGCTATGAATTTGAATAATTTTAGTTATACATAGGTAAACATATAGGTGAACATATATGTGCATATATGAACACATGCATGCATATACAAACCTATATAGGTACATGTAAGCATGTATATATGTACACATATATGTACATATAATAGAGGAAAACGCCAATATTATATATGTCACATATATTAAAAACCTATATTAAAACAAATATGTTTATATTGTTTGTTTCCATGTGGGTAACCAAATGTCTTCATGGAACATGATCTTTACTTGATAATCTAACGATGTTTGGCATAAAATTAAAATGTATTATACAATGCATTGGCTATTCCTATATAGTGATATTTAAAGATGACATTTGATGACATTTTCACTTGTGTAAAACAAGTTTGTGTGTTAAGTTAGGTTTCTGCTGTGCGCCAGCTCAGACAAGTTGAAAAGAAAACATGCAGCTTGGTTTTTCCAAAGTTAAAATTTTCTTTATATATAACTTGCCATAACACATTCACCTCTTTCAGTAAACAGATGATGACAATGGTGCCTTTTATTTTTTTCCTTTGTACAAAGTATTTAAATATATAATCAGTGGTGTAGTCCTTGCTATACGCACGTATACTCAGTATGCCTACTTTTTTCCACGAGCTGTTTGGGTATTACCACTTCTGAGGATCAATAATTGTATATATCCTCGGTATACTCACTTATTTGTCTGATAAAACTTCCCTAATTTTAGTGTATTATTTTAAAATCTTACTTAATGTATATGTGTACATTTTTCTTTGTTTACCCCAAATGCAACTGTTCCTTATCTGCCCTAAAATGAAAATCCTAAAATCGCCCCTGTAAAACAGTATTCCCAGCTTGATCTCACGAGAAAACGTAAGTATTTTACGTTTTGACAGTTTAGTGGCTAATTCATACGAATTCGTAAGAGTTCAGTCGTACGAAATGGTACGATTTTAAAAAGGAGGCGTGGCACCTAACCCCGCCCCTAAACCCAAACGTCATTGGAGGATGAGCAAATCATACTAAATTGTACGAATTAGATCGTACGAATTCGTACGAATTAGCCACTTTAAAAAAAAGTTACGAATTGCCGTGAGATTGTGTTGGTATTTCACATTTGTCTTAATCGTGCCTACCGCTACAGGAAACGACACTATATATAACACTAAAAATGATGAGGCAAAGACTACTCATAAATCGTGTAACAATATGCGATTTAAAAGGGTAACTACTAGTATATAATAGCGACAACAGAAGACAGACTCCTAATAGTTTGGTTTAAAATAAGCATGCACGAATGTGACAATCAAAAATAATGGCTGATTGATTTTAAGCCCATCATTAATTCTGTTTATTTGTTTATTTACTTGAGTAAATGTTTGTAAAGGAACCTATTAAATGTAAAGTAATAAGCCAGTAAAGAAGGTAGGTTAATAAGCTGTCTTTCCATATATATATATATATATATATATATATATATATATATATATATATATATATATATATATAGCTAATAAATCAAAGAAACATTGACTTTCGTCATTTCTTTGCCTACTTTCATTTAAAATTTGGGTTGGGTGTAATAGTACACCACCTTTTTTTTAGGACTACACCACTGTATATAATGTGTGTTTGTTTCGTTTGGTTGCAGTTAGCAAACCCCAGCTTGAGTTCACTTGTGATTAGCAATCAGATCATCTTCGTCAAACACGCAGAGAGCTATGTTTATTGAGTTGTGTTGTTGGTTTCACTCAGAGACTGTGCAGCTGAGCATTTAATAAAAAAATAAAGCAGTGTTGCTATTCATATGTAAATGTTTGTTTAAATTCAGGGGCAGCATGGTGGCTCAGTGGTTAGCATTGTCACCTCACAGCAAGAAGGTCACTGGTTCGAGACCCAGCTGCGCCACTTGGCATCTCTGTGTGGAGTTTGTATGTTCTCCACGTGTTCGCATTGGTTTTCTTCTAGTGCTCTGTTTTCCCTCACAGTCCAAAGACATGCGCTATAGGTGAATTGAATGTTAACTTAATTGGCCGTAGTGTATGAGTGTGTGTGTAAATGTGAGAGTGTATGGGTGTTTCCTAGTACAGGCTTGCAGCTGGAAGGCCATCCGCTGCGTAAAACATATGCCGGAATAATTGGTGGTTCATTCTGCTCTGGCAACCTCTGAAATAGAGACTAAGCCAAAGGAAAATTAATGTTTGATTACATTTTTCATTGATAATGGTGAGCTGCAATGTCAAGGAATGATAAATGCAATAATTATACGTGTAAGAGACGGCCCAGCTCAATCTCACATTTTGCCATGACAATGTGTAATATGTCAGTCTTACAGACAAAAGTCAGCAGAAGCTCAAGGTTTTGGGTGGGCACTGTGTGTGTGCTGGACAGGTAAGTTATACCTCAAAAATAGATTGGTACCCCAAACATATATGATCCAGCAGCTCATTAGCATTTAAAGAGACATGAAGCAGCTTACTGAAGGGTTTTTGACAGAGTAAAAAGGGTGTTTATTAAGACTACCATTGAGATATTTAAAGTCTGCATAACCTTAAAGAGCCCATATTATACATGAAATAGGGTCATATTTAGGTTGTAAGGGTCTCCAACAACAGTCTAATATGCATGCAAGGTCAAAAAACACTTTGATGGTCTTATAACCTGCATTTATTTTTACCTAATTATCCCAACGACTCCCATATGAATCGTTCAGCGATTCATTTGTTCCCAACCCCCTCCTCAGCGCGAAGCTAATCTGCGCTGATTGGACCGATGACAGCCTGCTGCGATTGGTCGACAGTGACAGGCTTCAGCACGAGACAGAGTGAAATGCCCAGCTGGTAATCAACTATATAAAAGTAGTCACAGTGCACACGCGCTTCATAGTGTAAGGCTTTTTTCACACACACACACAACCCTCCTCAGAAGAACTGGGGAGATCGACGCGAGTCTCTCTCTCTCTCTCTCCCTCTCCCTCTCTCTCTCTCACACACACACACAACGCTCCTCAGAAGAACTAGGGAAAGCGACGCGAGTCTCTCTCTCTCTCTCTCTCTCTCTCACACACACACACACAACGCTCCTCAGAAAAACTAGGGAAAGCGACGCGAGTCTCTCTCTCTCTCACACACACACACACACAACGCTCCTCAGAAGAACTAGGGAAAGCGACGCGAGTCTCTCTCTCTCTCTCTCTCTCTCTCTCTCTCTCTCTCTCTCTCTCTCTCACACACACACACACACAACGCTCCTCAGAAGAACTAGGGAAAGTGACACAAGTCTCCTGTCTCCTAGCTTACGATCGATCGCCATAGCAACGACAAACGCCAGTGGAACGCGAGCTCACAAAAGCCTTTAACGTTAAATCCGTAAACAAAGCGGCACGCGTCGCGTTTTTAACGTGGCTTACATGTGATAAGAGAATATAAAGAGTAACCGCGTGTACTGTACCAGGTTAACAACTCATCTTTGGGTAGAGACTGTCAATATTATTCATCTGAGCACAGCGTGACTTCATTCGACCGGCGGTGTCTGTGTGTGTGTGTCTAGTGTTTTTTCTGTGTTAGTGGGCGGGGCCGCAGGTTTCAAATCTCCCTGGTTTGCGCGCGTAACTACTGGAGAGGCTTGTGTTTCGTGGCTGCGTCATCGCGAAACACCTAATGACTCGTTATCAAGGCGACTCGTTTGAAGCACTATGAGTCGACTCTTTTATAGATGAATCAATAGTTTTAAACACTGTACACTTACAGATTTAAGCCTTAGCTGGATATTTCACTTCACTTAGAGCTGTGTTACACACTACATGGAAGGGCATTTTCAAAAACCCATAATATGGGCTCTTTAAGCTGAGACCAGTTTTTTCATATTGTGATGCAGTTCTTAGAGAACAGAATATTAAATGAGAAAACAGTGGGCGTGGCTTGGTTTTTTCTACTGTGAGCTGATTGGATCTAGTAAAGTAGGTATTTCATTCAGAAAGATCGAGAAAAGGGTTTGGGGGGAGTTATTACAACCTAACAGACACCTGTCCTCCTCACTATTTCTGTTTGCTGTCATAGCATTGTTAAAACTGACAGTTGGAGGAATGTGTTTAAGTTAATTTGAGATTACAAGGGCAAACATTTATTCTTTCTCAATGACATGCACAGATGAATTGCTCACCACAACACTAGCAATGTGAGCTAACAAAATCAACATGGTTAGTTTGATTTCATGTGTACTTTAAGTAATAGACTTTTCATTAAGACCCTAAAGAGTCATATTAACTTATGTCACCTTTAAGACTTAAAGTTTTGTGGTCCAGGATCACATTTAACGAAGAGCTTTCTGAAACTATACCAACCATCTGATTCAACTTTTCACAATGCAATCGAGACAGAGCTAGACAACAACACATGTTCTAATTGGCCTGAGTCATTTAATAGACATCTACTCTACATTACCGGTCTTGGAAAATACTTTCTTACCCAAGTGACTTCATTGTGTAAGAGGATTTTTACAAAAACAGGTAGATCAAGAACGTAAGTACGGGATGTTCAACTTCCACTATTCCTCATACATTCCCACAGGGAATCATGCTCACACTCATCCTCTAAGTACTGTAGTGGAGTTTAAGATTTCTTTAGATTGCTTTCCAAATAAACAAAATCTTGCCCAACGATATTGACCAATGTCCGGTACAGACGTCCTATGTTACAATCCAGAGTGACGTTCGTGTATATAAATCTGCAGCCTTTATGGGATGAGTTGTGCTCTGGCTGATATGCTAGAGGCATGCTTGGGTAATACACTAAAATAAAAAGATTTATTGGATTTACTACATTTTTTTTTGCGTTACTACAATTTATTTGGGCTGAATTTAAACAAATTAAGTTGAGCATTACTAAATATAATGTTTGTTTAAATTCAGCCCATATGAATCCTTTTTTTCAGTGTATGGAAAGATTTGATCGGCGCAGAGTTGCTCTGATGAATAGCTTTGGCCGAATTCTGATAGCCCCTGAGAAAGGACAGAGTGAGGGAAGGGGGAAGTCTTTAAAGAGGTCAAAAGGGAGATGCTGGGGTCATATTGATGACAGAGGAAGGAACTTTGAAAGAGAATGAGAGGTGATGAACGACTTGGAATGATAAGGGAAGAAATGGCGAGTGAGCAAGAGAGAGAGAAAGATGCTAACTGAAGAGAGATGTTTTATCAATGAATGACACAATGAGAAAAAGTGGGAATGCACTATGACCTTTCAGCCCACTGGCTCAATGAAGACACAAACAGACTGTTTAACTGATCCGATAATACTGCCACATAACAACACAAGGATTACATATATCATATATCAGAATAATGCTTAACTTCCATTAATATCTATTCTTTCTAATAATTAAAAAATATATATCGTACATGTTTAAACATTCTTTCAGATACATAAATAATTAAGTAAGCTTTAGTACAAAAATATAAATATAATCTCAAATACTTATTACTATTATAATACATAATAATTAATAACATATATTTATACATTTTAATGCATTACTGATCGAAATTTTCTGATCAGTTGGATATTTTTGTACTTATTTTATTCATCCGGGATGCATTAAATTGATCAAAAGCTTTTACATTGTTCCTTCAGCTTTCTATTTATCAATTAATACTGAAAAAGGCTATCAAATTTTCTATTAAAAATTAAGTAGCAAATCCTATTGAAACTGTGATAATAATAATAATAGTAAATTGATAGGAAATATATAATATATAATATAATATATAATATAATAGGAAATGTTTCTTGACTATGAAATGGGCATATCAGGACAATTTCTGAAAGATTGTGGCACCGATCCCTGCATTTTAAAATATACTCAAATCAAAAGCTTACTCTAAATTTGAATGTTTCCTTTGCAACATTAATCTTGTATTGTATTTTCATTAAAAGAAATTAAGCTTTGGTGAACATAAGAAGCTCCTTTCAAAAAATAATAATAATTTTTATTATTAATAAATCAGAATTATTAGCCCCCCTGAATTATTCGCCCCCCTGTTTATTTTTTCCTCAATTTTTGTTTAACGGAGAGAAGATTTTTTCATCACATTTCTAAACATAACAGTTTTAATAACTCATTTCTAATAACTGATTTATTTTATCTTTGCCATGATGACAGTAAATAATATTTGACTAGATATATTTCAAGACACTTCTATCCAGCTTAAAGTGACTTTTAAAGGCTTAACTAGGTTAATTAGGTTAAATCGGCAGGATAGGGTAATTAGGCAAGTTATTGTATAATGATGGTTTGTTCTGTAGACTATAGAAAAAATATAGCTTAAAGCGGCTAATAATTTTGACATTAAAATGTTTTTTAAAAAATTAAAAGCTGCTTTTATTCATGCCAAAATAAAACAAATAAGACTTTCTCCAGAAGTAAAAATATTATCAGACATACTGTGAAAATTTCCTTGCCATCTGAAATTTTCATCATACACTAATCTTTGGTGAATTAGCTTGTCAGATGGTGATGTTTCCTACAATTTTGTCAAAGTGCTTACCATATTATTTTACCACGAAGTGTTTATTTACAAATGTGCATTTAAACTGTAAATTGTTACTTGATTATACATAAAATAATCAGCTCATTTAGGGGACAAATTCTGGACTAGTAACAAATTACTATTTTGTTGTGGGGTAATATGTTATACTACTTAAATAGAAGAGGTTCACTTCTTACATTCTTTGGCCTATCCATGTCGCCCTCCAGTGGGTATATTCTGTGTTGCTCGTGGGCTTCTTTTTAAATACCTTAAGGTGTGAGAGGAAAATACGATAGACGTTATAATGACACGCTCTTAAATGTTGAATGATATCATACTATTATCAGTTTTATAGTCATTAAAGCACTGATACGTTATAAAACAAGTGCGTATTAGAATAGTTTACCTCAGATAATGCTCATTTTGCCATACATTACTTACCTTTCGTCGTTTCAATGCAAAATTATAAGAATCCGATTCAAAAATATTAGTTTTCCTGTGAGCGTAATTGTGTATGCTCATTTTTAACACTATTAATTAAGTTGGGACCACCTTGAAACTATTGTTTGTTTGTTTTTTGGTTGTCAAAGCAAAGAACTTTGGTCAAAATTAAGTTATTCGTTGCTCAAACAGCGTTGCGGCACCAAGTAATCAGTTTGGCACAGTGACCTCTAGTGAAATAAATCGCTACACACGATTCCCTGATAACCAGTAGCGGTAAAATGGTTGAGCTTTTAAGGGATAGTTCACCCTAAAATAAAAATGTTCTCACAATTTACTCACCCTTCACTTGTTCCAAACCAGTTTGACTTTCTTTATTCGGTTGAACATAAAGGAAGATATTTTGAAGAAAGCTGGAAACCTGTAAGCATTGACTTCCATGGTATTTGTTTTTCCTACTATGGAAGTCAATGGTTAGTCAGTCGAAATATCCTCTTTTGTGTTGAGCAGAATAAAGAAACTCATAAAGGTTTGGAAACACTTTTGGGAGAGTTAATAGTCAGTAAGTTTTTATTTTTGGGTGAACTATCCTATAAAGTTTATCGTTATTTACCGGCTGTTTGGAGCATGCTGTAAAGTGGGGGCATATCCAGCTAAAAGACAGCACCAGTTAGAGTTATGACAATTAACAAACTGAACTTTCACCAGAACATCTATAGCCACTGAATGAAGAAGAAAAGAAGAGGAATTGTTTTTTGTACAAAGGTCTGACTTTGCTTAGACAAAAGTCTTGTCACAACGTTGTGACGATTTAGTTCTCTTTGACTCATTGGATGGAATCAGTGTTTTATTTGCAAATGTCTTATGTTTTGCACATAAGTCTAGTTCACATCTTTGGATGGAAACATGGCTAAAAAGAGCAGTAAAAAGCAATGTGTAGGAATTCTGTGTTCCTCTTCTGAGAATTGTAACTGTATAACAATGGTCCTAACAATGAAAACTGTCAGTAAGTCTTTCATGTTTTGTTCAAAATGCTACATAAATTGCAACAAAAAGTCTCATCCTTGTAACAGTATAGCAAATAATTAGCTCTTTAACTAAGCACTCCAAGCTATAAGCCCTTGTGTGACTGAAGTCATGTGATGAGAGCCTTGTGTGAGATCTATTATCCTATGAAAGTCATGAGACAGGAATCTGACTTTGCCAAAGAGCCTCTTTCCTATACAGACTTACAGTATTAGACTATCTTATCATTAGTATGTGCAAATGGGTTTACCTATTTATTAGTGCAGTAAAGATAAGACCAACTATTGTTACAGTCACAGAAAGAAACTACAGTAAATAATGTTTCATTAAAAGAGGCGACACAACTGTACTGCATAATTAATAAAACACAGTATACAAAGAGGAAAGTCTGTGACGCACGCACATAAACCGTCTAGTATGAATCCTGCCATTATTCTGGAGAAGGCATTTAGGTGGCAAAAATGTTGACATATCATTGCTGTTCTATGAAACAAACGTTATCTTCCTCCAGGGGGCGCCCTGTGGCTCAAAATATTTGAGTCATATTTAATAAATTGGACAAAAAACACATAAAACTAATATAGATTTTAAAATTACTTAACACTATGCTGTTCATAAATCATAAAACACTCTGATCATCCCCACTGAAAAATACTATAATAGTTTTTAGTGAATACTAGTGTTTTTGAACCATACAATAGAATTAAAATAATAATTCTACATAAAATGTATATAATTAATGTGGTAATACAACAGCAATATAACAATATATATATAACACCATTATATATATATATATATTTATATATATGCACACATTCACCGGCCACTTTATTAGGTACACCTTATTAGAACCAGGTTGGACCCCTTTTGCCTTCAGAACTGACTTAATCCTTCACGGCATGAATTTCTGTCCATATTGACATGATTGCATCACGCAGTTGCTGCAGATTTGTCAGCTGCATATTGATGATGTGAATCTCTTGTTCCAGCACATCCCAAAGGTGCTCTATAGGATTGAGCTCTGGTGACAGTAAAGGCCATTTGAGTACAGTGAACTCATTGTCATGTTCAAAAAACCAGTCTGAGATGATTCGCGCTTTATGAAATGACGCGTTATCCTGCTGGAATTAGCCATCAGAAGATAGGTACGCTGTGGTCATAAAAGGATGGACATGGTCAGCAACAATACTCAGGTAGGCTGTGGCATTGACATGATGCTCAATTGGTACTAATGAGCCCAAAGTGTGCCAAGAAAATATTTCCCACACCATTACACCCCCACCAGCAGCCTGAACATTTGATACAAGGCAGGATGGATCCATGCTTTCATGGTGTTGACGGCAAATTCTGATCCTACCAGTCGAATGTCGCAGCAGAAATCAATAATCATCAGACCAGGCAGCGTTTTTCCAATCTTCTATCGTGCAATTTTGGTGAGCCTGTATGAATTGCCTCAATTTCCTGTTGTTTCTTAGCTGACAGGAGTGGCACCTGCTGTGGTTGTCTGCTACTGTAGCCCATCCGCCTCAAGGTTGGATGTGTTGTGCGTTAAGAGATGCTCTTCTGCATACCTCGATTGTAAGTGGAAATTTAAGTTACTGTTGTCTTTCTATCAGCTCGAACCAGTCTGGCCATTCTCCTCTGGCATCAACAAGGCATTTGTGCCCACAGAACTGCCGCTCACTGGATATTTTCTCTTTTTTTCGGACCCTTTTCTGTGAACCCTAGAGATGGTTACGAAAATCCTAGTAGATCAGCAGTCATGCCACGTTCAACAACCATGTCATGTTCAAATCACTTAAATTACCTGTCTTTCCCATTCTGATGCTTGGTTTGAACTGCAGCAGATCGTCTTGACCATGTGTACTTGGCCTAATGCAGGTGTACCTAATAAAGTGGCCGGTAAGTCTATCTATCTATCTATCTATCTATCTATCTATCTATCTATCTATCTATCTATCTATCTATCTATCTATCTATCTATCTATATCTGTATGTCTGTCTGTCTGTCTGTCTTTATATATATATATATATATATATATATATATATATATATATATATATATATATATATATATATATATATTACTACTGTGGCATTCATTAACAAACAGTTATAAATAACCTACTATAATATGTATGATACACTTGAATATACAGTAGTAGGCTAGACATTTTCACATGGCGGACCTTAGCGCTAAAAAAGTAGGCAAGAATCACATGACATTGGTTATGGTCCAGCGTGGTTCTAGTCAATAATTACACATTATAGAAATTATAATAACATTAACATTAAGCGACATTAACAAAGCAAATAAAAGAAATACATTAAATTAGACCCGTCGAAACAGAAATCTAAGCCCCGCCTACCAGTGTCTGGCTATGATAGTTTGTTTCCTTTCTATTCATTTATTCAATTTCTGTGAGAGGAGCAGCGCATCGCCGCCGCATCTGAGCATCACAGTCAAGGTATGCGATTCATTCTCACACGTTTTGAAAACGTTCGCTTTGTTTACATTCGTGCAAGTATATTTGCATAATTTCAGATGTACATAATTAGTCCATATTTTATTACAGCGACAGGCCTGCTGAGCCATTACCGACCTGAAATGTGTTGCGTTGCGTACGCAGTAGCCTACATTTTCCATTTCTTTCGGGTTTAATCATTTACGTGTTTTATCTATTGCTATTTTCAGAAATATGTAACCTGTATATATAACATATAGTTTATACATTAGGTCTTACATCATATATTTAATTTGCGAACACAGTTAACCCAAAGTGAATGTGATTTATGGCATGTGATCATGCAGCTGTGTTGTTTTTCAGTCATCATGTCTTACGGAATGATGGACAGCAGTCACTCGCAGTCACAGCCGAGAGATTTCAACAACCTCACGCAGACATGCAGCTCAAACATCCAGAAAATCACTCAAAACAGTAAGTAGATATATTACAGACACACTTAAAGTGAACGTACAAATGAAATGAATGTAGTTTCATAGTTTACTAACCCTGAAGATACCTTTCTTCTTTCAGACAAGCGCAAAAATAATAAAAAAAGTTATTTTCTGGCTCATTTTTTCTCCACAAAGCATACATACACATCAATTACAAAAAAAGTAATCCACATGACGACTCCAATCGGTAAAGATGGTTTATGTAGTGAAGGAATGAGTTTTGACAGGAAAAATATCCACATTTAATGCTTCTTCGGTTTGTACATTCTCAAGGGAATTATGTATTATAAACCTAACCCTTACTGTAAATTATTCCCAAAATCAGAGGGGATTAATATAATGATGTAGATGTACATAACCCTAAATGTAAGCCTAAACTTAACATAACTGTAAACGTATTCCTTAAATCTGATTGGTTAATTGGAAACCCAGTGTTACTTTATAAATTCACAAGACTAACCACAGGAGCATAGTGGAAATCTTAAGTTAGAATTTTGATAGTTTTGGATATACTGTACATTTGTATTATTATTATTCATTTTAAAATTATGCACGTTTATGTCCTACTTCATATGCGATAACTTGGCTCTTACTGTATGTCAATACAATTTTTTTCCCTTTAGAGAGCATTGAATAACACACTGGAGTGGTAAGCGATATGGATTATTTTTATGGATGGATGCACTTTTTTAAGCTTCTTAAACTGGGGCAGCATCAAAGGCTATTAAAATATGGGAAGAGACAGGATCATTTTTAAAATAACTGTGTTTGTCTGAAAAAGAAAGGCATGTTGTATATCTAGAATGGCTTCAGGGTGAGTAAATTATGAGTTATTTTTTTACTTTGGGATGAACAGTTCCTTAAGAGAAGATTGCATTCTCTATTATATCTTTCATTATTTAGTTTGAATAAGTATAAATGCATTTATGTGTGCCTGTGAGTATATAATTTACCATTTATAATGTCTCACGTTTTCTGTGCATAGCTGGCCAAATCAAGAGCATGCTGTTCCAACTTGGTACGAGACCAGACACACCTGAACTTCAGGACAGACTGTGAGTGCCGTTATTTTCATCACATCAGAGCCACAACTGTGTGTGTGTGTGGGGGGGGGGGGGGGGGGTGTACAGGTTTATGTGGTTGATAGCGACACTAAGTTGTTTAATGACTAAAGGCCAGTACACATCAAGTTGACACCCAATGACTAGAGCCGGCAAAACGTAACTGAGTTGTTGCCTCGCTGTCTGATTCGGTCTGGACCAAAAAGCTGCTCATTCTGCACCTGTGTGACGACATGTCCACACTAACAGAGAGCTATGTGTTTTCCCATTCACAATGGGCAACCTGAACTTACAACAAATGGCTCGTTTCCACTGACTGGTATGGTACGGTAGAGTACGGTTCGGGTCGGTATGGGTCACCTTTATCAGGCTTGCGTTTATGACAGAAAGTTTCGGGTGACGTTATTCTCGCTCGAGGAAATGTCTACAAAAAAGCTGTATGGGTCGCTCACATATCATATGAGAAGCTCTTCTCACAAAACAGATGCTTTACACACACAAATACTTGTGTAGAAATGTTTATTGCTAACTTTTCTATGAACATGGGTTGATTATAACTGCAGATCAATGACAGTGCGAAACAGCCTACTGTAGCGTCTGTAATTATATTAAATAAATAAATGAACATATATAAACACATACAGCCCCTTACAGTCTCCGATATGTTACCAACTACAGAAGAACTACACACAGCAGACATTTTGTCCATATTTAGGTTCAAAAACAACACAAAATATAGCCTACAGTCAGTGAAAACCTCTCATCTGTGTCTGTAATTTTCAGCAGCACATGTAGCCTCAGTTAGACAGTAATTCCATCATTCCCAGTTCATATTAGTCCAAAACGTGAAGATAATAAGTTATACATGGCATTTTGTTCATGTTTGCTGAAAAATAATGTGCTCCTTTTTTCCGGCCTCTCCTTTGCTTTTTCGTGCTTCACTCTCGCGTTTGTCAGTGTCTGACAGGATCGGGTTTCAAAAACACGTCAATAATCAAGCGCAGGTTAATATCATCAGCTCAAGAAGTTTGTGATTTCAGATATAATGTTATACGTGCGCGAGCACAAGCAAGAAAGCGAAACCGCTCAACCATGGCTCGTTATTATATGTATATATAATTCCGCTGTAATGTCTCGGCTCGTCGGCTGTGTATTTCAAACATGGCGGGTTTTTTGTTTTCATTCTGGCTTGTTGCATAAGCGAATGATGTATCTCTGTAAACCAATAGCGATCAGCTGTGCGTGTGGCTCCACCTTTTGGTACCTTTTCGAAAAGGGTGCCAAAAAAGTGGTACGGTATGGTTCGGTTCGGTACGCCTTTTGACAGTGGTAACGGCCATAAAAGCGTACCAAGCCAAACCTTACTGTACCGTACCACTCAGTGGAAATGGGCCAAAAGACATACAAAGCTCAGTATCACATTAATTGTCACTCACTCTTAGTTTTTTCTTGACTAGTATTGTTTACTTGCTTTGTCATTTCAGTACATCACACTCGTGCTCTGATTCGTTGCTAAATAACCAGTCAGAGTGCTCTCTTTAGCAGATGGATGACACTGATTTGACATGCTGAATTGGGCCAATGAGCTCCAATGTTAACCTGACAGGAGGCAATGTGTGGAACACACCAAACCAACGAAGCCCAACGGCCGACTGTCGGCTTGGTGTGTCGTGGCCCTTAGTTGTACTCTATTAAGGTGTTTTATTTGACATTCAAAATTTGCCATGGGGTTCCTTTGAGGGTTGGGTTTAGGGGTAGGGCCATATAATGTTGTTTTTTTACAGTAAAATTTACATTATGCCCATTGTATACAATGTATACATGTATGTCTGTGTGTGTGTGGTGTGGGGGGGTGCATATTCATTGGAGACACCATGTGACTTTCTGAGTGTAAGATGAAAGAACAGTGGTTACAGCACAAATACAGGTACAGTGCATCTGGAAAGTATTCAAAGCGCTTCACTTTTTCCACATTTTTTTAAAAATGGAATAAATTAATTTATTTTCTCAAAATTCTACACACAATATCCCATAATGACAATGTGAAAAAAATGTTCATTGTTGCCAATTAATTAAAAATTAAAAACCTGAAAAATCAGATAGGGCAGCAATTACAGTCTCAAGTCTTTTAAAATATGATGCCACAATCTTGGTACACCTGTCTTTGGGAATTTTTGCTCATTCCTCTTTGCAGTACCTCTCAAGCTCTATCAGATTGGATAGGTTTAGATGTGTACAGCCATTTTCAGATCTCTCCAGAGATGTTCAATAGGATTTAGATCTGGGCTCTGGCTTGGCCACTCAAGGACATTCAACGAGTTGTTGTGAAGCCACTCTATTGATATATTGGCGGTGTGCTTTGGGTCATTGTCCTGCTGGAAGATGAGCTGTCGCACCAGTCTGAGGTCAAGAGCACTCTGAAGCAGGTTCAGGATGTCTCTGTACATTGCTGCATTTTATCTTTCCCTCTATCCTGACTAGTCTTCCAGTTCCTGCTGCTGAAAAACATCCCCACAGCATGATGCTGCCACTACGCTTCACTGTAGGGATGGTATTAGCCTGGTGATGAGCGGTGCCTGGTTTTTTCCAAACGTAACGCCTTGCGTTTACTCCAAAGTGTTCAATTTTAGATTCTACCACTCTACCATACAGGCCTGATTGGTGGATTGCTGCACAGATGGTTGTCCTTCTGTGAGGTTCTCCTCTCTCCACAGAAGAACACTGGAGCTCAGACAGAATGACTATCGGGTTTTTGATCACCCTGACTAAGGCCAGCTCTAGGAAGAGTCCTGGTGAATTTTTGGAGAGCAGCAGAAATGTTTCTGTAACCTTCCCCAGCTTTGTGCCTCGAGACAACCCTGTCTACTGACAATTCCTTTGTCTTCATGCTTGGTTTTGCTTTGACATGCACTGTCAACCCTGGGACCTCATATAGACAGGTGTATGCCTTTCAAATCATGTCCAATACACTGAATTTTCCACAGGTGAACTCCAATTAAGCTGCTGAAACATCTCAAGAATGATCAGTGGAAACAGAATGTACCTAAGCTCAATTTAGAGCTTCACAGCAAAGGCTGTGAATACTTATGTACATGTGATTTTTCAGTTTTTTTATTTTTAATAAAGTTGCAACAATTTCAAAAAACCTTTTTCACATTGTCATTATGGGGTATTGTGTGTAGAATTATGAGGAAATAAATAAATTGAATCTATTTTGGATTAAGGCTGTAACAGAAAAAGTTGTGGAAAGGCTGAAGTGCACTGTATAGGTGAATGCAAGAGTGTATGGGTGTTTCCCAGTGTTGGGTAATCCCTGCGGAAAACATATGCTTGATAAGTTGATGGTTCAATCTGCTGTGCCGACCCCTGATTAATAAAGGGACTAAGCCGAAAAGAAAATTAATGAATTATCAAATAATATGCAAATGTTTGTGGGCGACACAGTGGCTCAATGATTAGCACTGTCACCTCACAGCAAGAAGGTCGCTGGTTCGAGTTCCAGCTGGGCCACTTGGCATTTCTGTGTGGAGTTTGCATGTTTTTCCCGTGTTCACGTGAGTTTTCTCCGAGTGCTCCAGTTTCCCCCACAAAGTCCAAAGAAATGCACTATAGGTGAATTGGATAAACTAAATTTGCCGTGGTGTATGAGTGTGAATGAGTGTGTATGGATGTTTCCCAGTACTGGGTTGCAGTCGGAAGGGCATCAACTATGTAAAACATATGCTGGATAAGTTGGCGGTTTATTCCACTATTCATTCGCTCCCTGATGAATAAAAGGACTAGGCGGAGTTGTGGATGTGGAGTTCTCCCCGTGTTGGCGTGGGTTTCCTCTACAAGTCCAAAGACATGCGCTATAGGTGAATTGTGTTGGCTATATTGTCTGTAGTGTATGAGTGTGAATGCAAGAGTGTATGGGTGTTTCCCAGAGTTGGGTATCCGCTGCATAAAACACTCATCATTAATTCTAAATCATTAATTCTGTTTATTTACTTGAGTAAATGTGTGTAAATCTAAATTTATTAAGTTTTTAAATAAATTACAGTAATATTATTGACTAATATGAAAATGTTGATCTGATTTATGTACAATGCAGTTTGTATAGTAATATTTTTTGTCTTTTAGTAGAGATATTATATGAGAAACTTGCTTTGTTTACCAAATAAAGTGGATCTAATTGGATTTGCGTTTTAAAACTTAAATACAAGTTAAAAAGATATTATTTTTTGTTTCACATATTAAGGTTTTAGTTATGATACTCCCAAAATCATTCTCCAGAAATCCGCAGATTTCTACCAAAATTCTGCGCAGAAATTGCAAAAAACGTCCACAGATTCCGTCTGACCCTACTGATGGCATAAATCTCTTTGTGTTGTAAACAGCCAGCAAGTGCAGCACTACACAAACCAGTTAGCAAAAGAGACCAATAGGCATCTGAAAGACCTGGGCACTTTACCACAGCCACAATCCCCTTCAGAACAAGTGAGTATACAGTACCCCCCTCCCCCCCCCATTATCAACCTGCAGCTCTCCCCCATATTGACCAGATGTGTTAAAGCTAATGCTCTTTACATAGCGTCAGCAGCGGATTCAGAAAGACCGGCTGATGAATGACTTCTCAGCTGCTCTCAACAACTTCCAAGTGGTCCAACGGCGAGCTGCGGAGAGGGAGCGGGAATCAGTTGCGAGGGCACGAGCTGGATCCAGATTCCAGGTAACAACTGAAAAATAAACTCAACAGCCACGCTATTTTATATCGTACTATATGCTTGAATTGGGTAGGACCCTGTTTTGCCTTTAGATCTGGACTAATTCTTTGTAGATGAGAATTTTTTTGTAGAATTCTTTGTAGGGATGGCTGACACGAAACTGACATTTTGAAATGGTGTTGAGATCCCGAATCACAGATGTTTCAAAACACTGCTCTAAAATGTTTCGAAACACCTAGGTCACGTGACTAAAGCAAATCAAAGGATCGGAAGCTACACAAGTATTCCGATACGACACAGCAATAGCATCAGATGCAGCATATAGATTTTTTGGCACCAGGTTAAACTTTCTGACATCTTTACGGCATTCACATACATTAAGTAATGTACACAGAGTGACGTTCTCCAAAATGAAATGAAAAATAGACTTGGACCTATTGGAGTGTGTGCGCTGTTGCATGCAAGGTTCGTATATTTATAAATATATATATTTAAATGAGCCACCGTGTCGCTCAGACTATAATTATCACAATATTTTCTGGTATTTATTGTGATAACGATATTAAAGTCAGCATGAAATCAAAATTTACTCTTCTTATTTTTATGTATGTATTAGGGGTGGGCGGTACACCGGTGTCATAGTCATCACCGGTGTGACATTGCGCCACGACATGGATTTTCTAATACCGTCAATACCGTAATAAATCAATTATGCACCTTAAACGGCTGCATTTACATCAATAATAGCTAATTCTAAATAATAAGGCATTACATTTTCTTCAAACGTTCAGTTGTGGTCTGAATACATGTCCTTATACTACAGGGCTCGAAATTGCAACCATTTTGGTCGCATGAGCGCCCGAAATGTAATCTATGCGCCCTCATAATATATTTGGGAGCATTTGTGCGACTGAATATAATGGTTGTAGTGCAATCTGATTTGATTTTCTCTAAAAACTTGCTGAATCGCTCTACCCTGCCGCAGTATTGGTTCGTATTAGCTGTCAATCACTCAACGCTTCCCGCTGTCAGATAACAGGGAGCTTTTGTTACTGCAGGAAATGCAAACGGCTGAAGAGTGAAAAGTGCACAGGTTTGCAAACCTCACCTAAAGTTATAATAATAATGGCGCAGATGACAGCGATCATGACATGAGGTAAATGTTGATCCACCAGCTGAGATCAATCGAGTGTTTTCGGAGAAGGTGCCCGAATCTTGATGCGTTGCATTCACCGCGTGTTCAGCGCAAATGTCCGCTAAATATAAAGTCTAATACTGTACACATCATCGCCAAAGAAACTCGCCTTTACTAAGTTTACACTGAAACTACAGCTCATAACAAAGAGCGGTATTGCGCCGGTGGTCATCATGAGAATCCTGCTCTGTCTGCTTATAAATTGGTGCGGCTGACTTGCCTGCTTTATTCCAGAAACACAGAGAAATGAAGATCAGCTCATAACGAGACTGAGCATTTAAAATGACCCAAACCGAAACTTTTGAGTGATAGAAGTGAGACTTTCTTTTGTCTGTTCTTCCTTGAGATGTATATTATTTTGCTATTTAAAGTAATACCATGATATTATACCGTCACCGTTCAAAAGATGAAAAATACCGTGATATTAATTTTAGGTCATATCACCCACCTCTAGTATGTATATAATAATGCTTGTTATAAACAATGTATGTGTGCACTTTATGATTTTGTAAAAATTTATTTGCCTTCATAATCTTTAATCAACTATAACATTCCCTCCCCCTCGAAAAGAATTTTTGTCATTTCTTCGTATTTTAGGTGAAGTTTCATAAACTAATTTCGAGAGGAGCACGTGATATGATTGAGCACGTCTGGCCACTCATCTGTAATCAGTAATAATCCGATCAGAGTGATCCTAGTTTACTATAAATGGATCATTTTCTCCCTACTGCTCTATCTTCGTTTGGAAGAATCCCCCTTCCACCCCATCTACTCCTTTTCCTCCCTTTTCTAAAGGGGGAGCTCTCGAGACATACCTGATCTCGGATCTCCTGATATGCTTATCGACCGGGCGGGAGCCCTGGGCTCAAATATCTCAGAGCTCAGGGTTCTCTCCCGGGACAGCATGCCAAACCTGCTTTATACACCAAGCATATCTAAGTGGGAACTCTTGAAACTATTCTGCACATGATTGGTGATCTCTTAATGTTGTTTTTTTTAGGGGGTGTAGTCCCAACTCCAACACTCTTTATGCCCATTTTATGTCATGGTAATGAAACCCCTAAAATTCCCAAAGGACGAAATCATGCACCACCAGCGGCGTTGCTAGACATAAAGATCTACAATTGGGCACCCCCCCCCTCAAAAAAATTATACATATATACATACATACACACACATATATATATATATATATATATATATATATATATATATATATATATATATATATATATATATATATATATATATATATATATATATATATATATATATATATATATATATATATATATATATATGTATGTACTGTATACACAAAAATATTTATTATAAATAAATAAAAGTATTATTGTTATTATACAATCATTTTTTTAAATAACAGAAGTAAATCCTAAATGTAACTAGAAAACAATGTTAAGACACAACTGAAGTGATAATCTAAGATCATTTACTAAATCTTTTGCATGAATATTATTTTCATTTGAATGAAACTCTATAGACAATACTATAGAATAATCTGTTGTCTTAGACTTGATACATGGCAGAGAATTAGGTTTATTAAGTTTTACCTTTCTGACTAGTCATCCCCCCTTTTTGCTTCATAAAAAATATAAATATCAGTAGTAGGCATGCTAAGTAAGATCACCGTCATATTGTTTAAACTTTAGTTTTGTCGACTTGCAAAACTCACTGTGTGCTGACACCTCTGCATAGAAGTCTGTTACGACGGTTTCACAACGCGTGAGCAGCAAGTAGCCTACTTTTTCGGCATGCAGCCGGGACTCGCACTGAGATAGGAGCAAGGTCCAGCAGGAGCGTTGTGTGAGGCGCGTGGGTATGGTTTTCTGTGCACACGGGGAGATGTCAGCTTGTTTTTTGATTAAATTACATTGCTTTTACCAGTGTTGGTTCGGTTGCACAGAGAAAATAACGTCTTAATTTTGGAATTACCAGTCTTAATACATTTGCATATGAAGTAAATCATATCTCAAAGCATTTACTGGGGCACTGGCAATATTTACTGGGGCACGTGCCCCAGTAAATTAGGTTTAGCGACGCCCCTGTGCACCACCCTAAATTTTTTCTCAGTTCAGAAACCTTTTCAAGTGTATGTGTGACACGATACCAGAAAAAATGGCATCATTATAGATAAATAATTTGAATGTTTCAAATTTATAATATTAGAAAAACAGTAAGTGAGTACTCAGCTGACCTACTACTTCTGGAAAGACTTTGAAGTGTGCTTCCAATGGACACTTAAATATCCTGTGAGGCCACGTGGTAGAATTTATGAATGAGAGTGAAGGTCATGTGACAATGACAAAATGGCAGATGAAGTATGTCCGGATTTCAATCATTATAACCACATTCATACTATATAGAATGGACAATTCAGGAAGTACATTTAAATACAAATACAGTATGCTACCTACTCATGAAGTATGTGATTTAGAATGCATTTAAAGTAGTTTTCATTCATTAAAAAAAGCCTTTTATTTTGCAGGTGGATGAGCTCAATCAAGATGAACAGCTTGTGACATTTGAAAAGTAGGTTCAGCTTATTTGTTGTTTGTGACATACTTTTGTCATAATTGTTGACTCAGAAGCCGTTCCCAACCCATGAATCTTACTATATATATATGTATATATGTGTGTGTAATTTGCCCCCCACCAGTGACGATATATTAAATTCAGTTCACCTTTATTTGTATAGTGCTTTAACAATGTAGATTGTGTCAAAGCAGCTTCACATAGAACATTATAGTAAATTGAAACATTGTAGTTCAGTTTTTAGTGTATAAGTTCAGTTCAGGTTAGCTCAGTTCAGTGTGCTTTAATAATCACTACTGAGAGTCCAAACACTGAAGAGCAAATCCATCGATGCGCAGCTCTACTGATCCCGAACCATGCAGGCCAGTGGCGACTCAGACATTATCAGGAAGGCTATTCCAGAGTTTAGGAGCCATGAATGAGAAGGCTCGACCTCCTTTACTCGACTTTGCTATTCTAGGTACTACCAGAAGTCCTGAGTTTTGAGATCTTAAAGAGTGAGTTGGATTGTAGCGAGACAGAAGGTTGGTTAGATAAACAGGAGCTAGATTATTTACAGCTTTATATGTAAGAAGCAATATTTTAAAATCAATACAAAACAGGCAGCCAGTGTAAGGAGGATAAATTTGGGGTGATGTGATCCTATTTTCTAGACCTGGTAAGACCTGGCAGCTACATTTTGTACTAGCTGAAGTTAATAGAGGATGCTGGGCAGCCAGCAAACAGAGCATTACAGTAATCCAGCCTAGAAGTCATAAAAGCATGAACTAGCTTTTCTGCATCTGAGATGCATAGCATACTTCGTAACTTAGCGATAGTTCTCAGGTGAAAGAAGGCAGTTTTGGTGACATGGGATATATGATGTTCAAAAGTTTAATTGCTCTCTAATATGACACCCAGATCTTTTATAGTAGAGCTAACGCTAACTTTGTATCCCTCTAATTGTAGGTCGAGTTGTGAGATCTGCTGTGTACAGAATTTAGGCCCAATAAGTATACAGCCATATCACACTGCTACAAGTGTAAAATTGCATTTATACAACAGTTCGACGGCATAATCATGTGTATAAAAAAGAAAATCCAACACAGAGTCTCAATAACCCTTCTTGTATGAGGAACTACTTTTCAACTACTTAACTATTATTCTTATAAATTTGCATTGTTGCAATCTAAACAAATACATTCTCACCTAAAAAAGCATCAAAAGTATATTATGTTGTCTAACAGCTGCAATATTGGTCAAACTGTAGTGAGTTGTTAAGTCCCTCTTTTGTTCTAGTGTGGGCGGAGTAATACACAAGAGTGAAGAGGCTGTACCAGTGCTGATATTGCTTTAATAATATCACATGGCTATCACCAGACAGAACTGTTGTTTGTATATATATATATATATATATATATATATATATATATATATATATATATATATATATATATATATATATATATATATATATATATATATATATATTAATAGTAAAAAAAAATAGCATGAAGAAAGAAAGAACCATCCCAAATGACATGGGGGGAGGAAAGTTACTGTATCAGGAAATGTAAATAACTGAACTGAAAGTGAACTAATGCTTTAATGTTAACTCTAATCTGCCTTCATACATCATTTGACCCTAAACTGAATCCCCTCATGAGCTTCACAAACAATATGCATAATAGGTTGCTTTAATGTAAAATAAAGTTTAAAATACATTAATATCAGTATGTTAGTCTTTAGGATATCTATAAGCTAGTGGGCTCCAAAAAACAGTGGCACAAATCACATTTACTAGATACAAACATCTAAAGCCTGCAGTTTGTCGCTTCCGCCTAAATGAATCAATGATTTTCTTTGACCTCACCTCATACTTCAGTCTCTCATCAAATCTACTGACCAATCAAATGCTCTCTACATGCCCCACCCCCATTAAGATGCTTTTCATTTGATGCATTTGATCTCAGTCACTCTCACTGACAGAACTGTGATTAAACTAAACGCTATTGGCTGTTTTTTTTTAAAGGAGGAGCTACTATATGTCCCGCCCTATCTTCATTTTTCAGTTGAGATTATGTCTAACATCAATTTAAAAAATGCACATTTCAAAGCACTTCATGGGGTCTTTAATGTGTATCTTTTTTTAGTAATACAATACAATAGTAAGAGATCTGAAAGCTGAAATATTCCTTGTTTTCTTTTATTTGAAAAGGAATGAAGGCTGGAGAATGCAGACAGAAGAGGAGCCTGTCACAGAAGAGGACCTTGAGCTTATTAAAGAAAGAGAGACCAATATCCGTCAGCTGGAGGTGAGCACACCTTGCATACAAAACCCAACATCAGCAAACAACAATAAGAAAAAATAATGTCCTAAAGATTCATATGCATTCAAATACTTTTTTTTGGCTTGCTAATTTCTAACATTATTATTAAGTCCATTGTGTCTATGGTAGTTTTAAATTTTTTTTTTTATTAAAGTATTATGTCCCAACTGCTTTCTTGTCTTGGTTCAGTCAGACATTATGGATGTGAATCAAATCTTCAAGGACCTTGCTGTAATGATCCATGACCAGGGTGACATGATAGGTAGGTTGGTCTACTTATTTCTAAACTGATTTAAAAAAAAAAACATTTCAACATTTTTTCACAGTTATTGTCTTTTTGTCTAAACCCTGGTTTTGTCATGTCATCATACACAGATAGCATTGAAGCCAATGTGGAGAGTGCAGAGGTGCATGTGGAACGAGGGGCCGAACAGCTCCAGCATGCAGCATATTATCAGGTATGATAACCATACCTGAGTTATATGACATTCATTTCTTTATATATACAGAGGTTGGACAATGAAACTGAAACGCCTGGTTTTAGACCACAATAATTTATTAATATGGTGTAGGGCAGGGGCTCTCAACCTTTTTCACTTCAAGGCTCTCCTCCTTCTGCAAAAATATTTTGAAGACCCACCTGTCTGAGATTTTCTCTTAAGCTGATTGTCTAGAGAAAGTGCTTATTTTAAATCTTTATTTATTAGGAAAACATTTTGCCTTCTACTATTATTCTCTTATTTTTCGACAGAATTCGAAAGCATGGCAAAAAAACTGCTGCTGCTTTGAATTGGCCTGAGTACTTTTCATATATTGATCTACTATTCATATCCATTCAAAATAAACAAAAAATGTAAAATACAGTAACAACACTCTAAATCTGTTGAAAAACACCGATCTGAAGGCGGTTGGGTTTGCATCTGGACAATATTATTATAGGAACAGGGAACAGCTGTTCACTACTGAAACACCACGAGTCTCGCTAGATCCTACTGTATGGGCGCACGTCCGTTATAAAACACTCGCAGGACATTAATTTGGACAACTATGCGAACATTTGAAAGTGTTCACACAAAGAGACCATGCATAGTTTTTGTAAGTGAACAGACTTGTGTGACTCTGATACAGTACGAGTCACAGACGTGAGGCACGCACGAGCTGGTTATTATAACTCTTATCATTGTTACCTTTAGATTTGCATGACGTTTTGTTTTATACTTATTTATTTATTAACTGAGACTGTAGTCTTAGTTGACGTGCAGCAGTTGGAAGTTTAAGCCACAATTATGTCTGTATTTAACAATGAGGCTGTTTTTGCACCGAGCCTGAAGTAATAAACCAAATGGAAAATGCCATTACTTCAATCATTTTAATGACATATTTAATAATGAAATCAAATACTTATAGCATTATATTTAAGCAATATTAAGCTGTGGGCCTCCAGGAATTTAAACTGTGGCCCTCCAGGAATTGAGTTTGAGACCATTGGTGTAGGGCCTCCTTTTGCGGCCAATACAACATCAATTTGTTTGGGCAATGACAGCTACAAGTCCTGCAAAGTGGCTAGAGGGATGTTGAGCCATTTTTCTTGCAGAATAGTAGCCAGGTCACTACTTGACCTGTGGAGGAACACGTTTTCTGACTCACTTCTCCAAAACACCCCAAAGTGGCTCAATAATATTTAGGTCTGGTGACTGTGCAGGCCATGAAAGATGTTCATCTTCACATTTATGTTCATCAAACCACTCTGTCACCAGTCTTGCTGTGTGTATTGGTGCATTATCATCTTGACACACGGCATCGCCTTCAGGATACAATGTTTGAACCATTGGGTGCACATGGTCCTCCTGAATGGTTGGTCCTTGGCAGAGATTCGCTTATCTAGCATAATTATTGGGCCTAGAGAATGGCATGATGCCATCAACAGTAAAATAATTTAACATTTTACCTTTTCCCAACAGGGAAAACCAGCAACAATCAAGAATGCATGATTATATGGATTATATGTCATGGCTTTGCAATCACAAAATGTAATGTAATGTAATTATAATGGAAGTCAATGGGTCAAAAACAGCCACAAACATAGCGAAAGGGTAGTACATTTGGCAAGAGTGTATTGTTGATTTGTTTTTAATTTAAAGCATTTTCCCAAAATATGTGTCAGATTTGTCACCAAAAATTATTCTATGTGCTGAAACACAGAAAGTTGTGACCAAATTAAGACTCAAAATCACCCCAGAGTTGATGAAAATGTCCCCAACATAATGAAAATATAATGAAAATACAAAAACAGTAATACTGTGAAATACTACATGTTTTTAAATTGTTTACAGTGAATTTGACCAGTAATGTACATGTACATGCACATACTTTGAATTGTTTTTGCACTACTTGGTTTGTCCACAAGGTGTCGACACTGAACAGGGTTGTTGTTTCATGGTTTGTAGTGAGACAAAACATAAAACACATAAACTCTGAAAGTGTATTATAAGATATTAATTGAGTATGCAAACATACGCAAAAAAATGTATATGCTTTGGGCCTAGGGGTGTGTTCACACTTATATGCATTCATGGTTTGTTTGATACACAAACACACACACAAACACACACGCACGCACGCACGCACACACGCACACACGCACACACACACACACACACACACACACTCAAATACGATTAAGAATCTAACGAGACCAAAAACTGGTGTATATGTTACAACAGAACTTACTAAGTGTGAAGTAGACCAGATTTTTTCAGTGTGGTCACATGTTGTGACATCAAATGTCATCAATTGTCAACGTTTTGCACCAAAAAAACTGTACAAATGACTTTGTCTTCTTCCAGGCGAACAGTGGGCTAATAAAGTTGCTTTTACGTGTTATTTACAGTTTACAGTTGTTTATGTCATAAACCAGATGTGTTGTATCAGACGTGATCAAGGCCCAATCCCAATTGTTTTTTTACCCCTTCCTCTTGGCCCTTGAAACACCCGCACCCGTCATCACATGTTCTTGCGAGCTCTTGCTTCATATGAGTTGGACGACGGCAACTAGTTATTCCAGGTGCTTTTTTTTTGGTATGGATCTTCAGGAAATCACAGATGGCAATGATATCATGGTATCATAACGATTTAATGTGGCAATAAGATCGTAACTGTACTGTGTATTTACATCGGGCCATTTATGTAAACACTTATTACTTTTTTTTGTAAAGAAAAAAACATTAACATTATAGCAGACACTGTAAAAAGGTCATTCCCAGCCGCTAGACTTTTCTGACAGGGTATTCGTGTGTCATCGAGAGACAGAATGTGAAAGTATGTTGTGGGACTAATATATAGGAGTTATTTTTATGGATTATAGATAGCGAAATGTATGGTTCTTTTATCGTTTTTTTTTTAAAGCATGACCATAAAACACAAGCGCTGTTATGGATGTATTAAACATGTGCTTGTTTGTTGTGAAAATTCTTAATAATGCCAAAAAATACAAATTTGAGCATCTCCTGACTCGCGTATGCAGCCATGTTGCCTTTGTAGATGGTGTATTCTGGGAAATTTTTGTACCCCTTGGTTTCTAGTGTGGTCCTGGAAAATGTCTGTTTCAAGGGCTGTCTAGTCCTTCCCCTTAGGCATACGCCTTCAAGCTAAAGAGAATTGGGACACCCCTACCCCTTCATGTGAACGAGGGGTAGGGGTAAGGGGAAGAATTGGGATAGGGTCTAAAGAATGTCATGGTTGCAATCCAGGTTCATTCTGAAAAAGTAGTCCCGTGGACGTTTCTGGAGGCCTCGAAATACGTCCCGGGAGGTACGTATTTTTGCAGTTTTTGTTTTCGCGAATCCTCAGGAGGCCGCTGCTTGCGCTTTTTTGTATCTCAAATTTCTCTCATGAGTGTCGTTCGCGCCTGCGCTGTTCTCGCGTAAACCCACTAGAGGCCGCTGTCGACAGAGCGTCTGGCTGAATGGCTGGATGACTGACTGGCCGGCCTAACCCTCCTCATTCCCTAAACCCAACCAATTTTATCGATTGACCCGCCCACCCACTTACTTCCATAAACCCAACCAACGATTTACAAAAGCTGTCCAGAAAAAGAAAAGCCCTCATCTGATTTTCGTTCCCTCGTTTTCGGATTTTACCGCATTCTCACCCTGTTATTTTATTTTTTCGATTCTGTTTTTGTCTTACCTGATTTCTGAAACCGCTCTTCCCCAGACTCGAACCCCATCGTCATCGTCGTGACCCTCTCCACTCTGCGTCTCAAGTCCACTGACATACACGACGAGCTAACTGGAAAAACATGTTGTGGAAAGCCCTCCACACGGGGTAAGCGGTCAGCCGGTAAGCGCGAAAAGGAACGGCGTCACTCCACCCCGTAGCATTCGTTTTAAAAAAAGAAATGCAGCCAAACATACCCCCGGCTACATAATTCGTGGTCTCCAGAAACGTCCGCGGGACTACGTTTTCAGAATGAGCCTGGATTGCATGATTTTGTCAAGTATGGTGCGATCCTGGATTAACATCTATGTTGATCCTGGAACATCATTTTTGTTCGAAAATGTAATCGATACCTATTCCCTACCCCTAAACCCAACCATAACTGTAAAATATTCCCAAAATCAGAGGGGAATAATAGTAGCATAACAATCATGTAGAAGTGCATAAACCTAACCATAAGCCTAAACTTAAGATTAATTCTGATTGGCTGATTGCAATGTTGTTCCAGGAACAACATAGATGTTAATCCGGGAACATGTCCTACTTGGTAAAATCAGGTTGGCGGGGCCTAAAGTGGTCTTGAACACCTTGATTAGTTGGATCAGCTGTGTTTGATTAGGGTTGGAGCAAAACTGTGCAGAGCTGCGGCCAGATATCGAGTTTGAGACCTATGATCTAAAGCAACTGACAAATGTGAGCAGTCCTTAAGAGACTATTTTAAACACATGAAATAGTCTTCAAGCCTTTAACCTTTGGTGTATGTTACAGCTACATATTCAATCTCTCTGTACTGTTTTGAACTGCTGATTTTTACATTTTTTAATTTTTTTTACAATTTAGAGAAAATCCCGCAAGAGGATGTGCATTCTGGCTCTTGTCCTGTCGCTAGTGGCCACCATCTTTGCCATCATTATTTGGCAAGCAATCAGATAAGATGAGAGCAGAATCTGACCAACGCTGAGGATCCAACTGCAGTGTGAGTGAATGACGTTTATGTGTGTGTTTATTGTGTGTGTGCATGTGCAGGCACATATTTAAGACAAATGAACTTGAATTTCTGTAGGAATGGCTCATAAAATCTTTTTGACCAATATCATCTCTTCTTATCTGTGCCATTTCTTAAGCTGCTTGATTGCACTTTATTTTAAAATATTAGAAGGGTACTCACTAGGGTTGGGCCGATAGACGATGCCATCATCCATCGCCGATGGTCGATAGACAACATGATGCTGAGCCGGCATCGTCGATTTTCCGCCCCGCCCCTGTCACAACTCAGGCCCGCACACTCAGGCCCCGTTTACACTGATACGTCTTAGTTTTATAAATGGCAATTTAGAACGAAAATGATCCACATACACACTGTTTTACCTGGCATTTCTGAACAGCCCTCCATTTACTGAAAACGCACACCACGTGACCACACACACTGTCATGCACTCGTCTGAGCTCCAAAGAGCAGTGCAAGTCAGACAGTTTATCAAGGATGTACCGCTGGATCGCGTCTCACTTTAGATGTTAAACGTGTTATTTAATTCATCTTGTCTCTATCCAGGGCTTTACATTAACACCCGCCAACCCGACAAATGCAAGTAAGACAGACACTCCCGCTAGCCACTTTGGCTGGTTGAAAATAATTTTCCCAGATAATAATTCTTAAGGGCAAGGTTCGACAATAAGGATGGTCCAATATGCATGCAAAGGCGATCTTAGAATTGAGAAGCAACACAACTGACAAACATAATTGAGTTCGCAACTTCGTGCGAGCAAACAGCTGTTTATAACACGTGCGTGCTCCCGTTTCCTTTCGTGAAGCAACTGTGTCTAGAAACACAACTGATGTGATCTTAAATAGACTAGACCAGGGGTGTCCAAACTAGGGCCTGCGGGCCATCTGCGGCCCATAATCAGTTTTGTGGCGGCCCATGTGGCTTTTTATAAATATTAATAGAATCTGGGCCGCTATACAAAAATGAACGTAATTCAATAAATAACCACCGGGTGTCGCTATCACGTGTCTTCAATTAGGCAGCAGTTCCTGTTATGAAGTAAAACGAACCGAACAAACGGAAGGAAACATAATTGATAATCACGTTTTGGTGAGCCATGGCACAACCAAGAAAAAGGAAAATCAAAAGTGAGTGCAGGAAATTTCAGTCACGTTGGGGCAAAGAATATTTCTTCACAGATGTCAGCGGAATAAGTGTCTGTTTAATTTGCCAAGAATCAGTTGCAGTAATGAAGGAATATAATATTAAAAGACATTATGAAACAAAACATCAGGCCTTCAGCTCTTACACTGGTGCCGAACGAGATCATAAAGTAAAACAATAAGCAGCTGCCCTATCAGCTCAACAACAGCAGTTTTTTTCATGCTAATAAAGGGCAATAAAATTCTATGCTGGCTAGTTATTAGGTAGCTCAGCTAATCGCACAACACGGGAAACCCTTCACTGAAGGAGAATTTATAAAGGAGTGTCTGATGAGTGTTGAAACTGTAATTTGCCCAGAGAAGATTCAAGATTTTAAAAACGTAAGTCTTTCTAGAAACACAGTTGGACGACGAATTAAAATACTTCTATAATAATACACACACACACACACACATACATATATATATATATATATGCGTGTCTGTGTGATGTATATAAATTTTGGCCCGGGACAACGGGGCTTTTTTTGCATTTGACCATCGGCCCAAAAAGTTTGGACACCCCTGGACTAGACAAAAAGTTAAGAACATGCACCCACAGTCTTGCTGCTTTCAAGATTTCCAGAGTTGACTTATTGTAAGCAGCACCAGTTGCTTTCACTTTAACCATTCTTTAAACAGATTATTTATGGGTCTAACATTACCCGTGTGTGTGTGATCATCCTTTCATTATCACACGGTATGTTTTTTACCTGCTTTCTTTTGCGTTAATATGGTTTAATTATCATTTTTTACAATAACATTGCTTTAATGGGAGATTAACTGCCCATTTATTTGTAGTTAACTGCTGATCTGGGAGCTTTAGCCAGGACAGATTACTGTGCATATGTTTTGTTAAATAAAAAGTATAGTATACAGCTATATTCTGCGTGTTTTGACACATTTAAAAGTTGTGGCTAAGAAATAATTAATTGTTTATGTTTGGTGTGCTCAGAGATAAATTTGGTAAATCCAAAAGAAATCCAAATAAAAACTAATTGTAATACTATGAAACCATGACCCATTTGCTCATGATTATTGAGCAAGCTCATACACGACAGACAAAAAGTGAAATCAATGAGGAGGCATGTGGAGATAACGCAAATTCTAAAGT
This sequence comes from Danio aesculapii, assembly GCF_903798145.1. Classification (NCBI taxonomy): domain Eukaryota; kingdom Metazoa; phylum Chordata; class Actinopteri; order Cypriniformes; family Danionidae; genus Danio; species Danio aesculapii. Next base: position 48,550,056 of record NC_079450.1, on the reverse strand, counting down.
CAAAGTCATATTTACATGTATAAAATATATATTCCCAACAATAAAATTGTGGCTAGTGAAAATGGCGAGTGGCTAGTAATGTTGGAAAACTACTAGCCACAGTGGCCGGTGATCAAAAAAGTTAATGTCAAGCCCTGTCTCTATCTAACGACTCTTCTGTCTTTTGAATCTATCAGGTAACGTGTCACAGCGTCAGTACACTGCTTCAATCTTTCACTTTTACACTTGTACTTAGTAATTTCAGCAAAAACCTCAGATAATGTTGGTTGGGCACCTTTATACCGATCAAGTTTGTGGACGCCATTATAACGACAGATCTATTCATGCCAGAGTCCCACGGAAAAAGTGACTGACAGGTGGTAATTTGTGTGTAACTTATTTTTTTTATTTATGATTTGGTTATGGGTAAAACAAAGACCATGCAGGTCAGGTAGTTGAAACGGTAGGCTACAAATAATTTATTCGTTATGAATTAATTAATTATTAATGATAACAACGATGCCATCGTCCATCGCGATGTTTCACATTAGACATCGTACGATGCCAAATTGGTCGATATCGCCCAACCCTAGTACTCTCAGTGTATTTACTTAAAGGTCCCCTGAAGCGCCTTGAAATGAGTAAAGCTGTTTGATGTGTAATGCAAATTCAATAGTGATAAGTCGTTTTTGAACTATTCTTTCATTTTGAACGAATCTTTTATGTGACTCGAGAACGATGAGTCCTCTAGGAAGCAATTCGTTCATTCGCGCATGGACACATTGCACAAGAGGAGGAGAAGATTAGTTCCTTTTTCGAGTCGTCTATTGGGTTTGGGTCGTTCGTTCATCACGTGAAAGAGAGAAGCCAATTATAAGCAGTCAGAGCCGGGAAAAGATTTGATTCGTTTATTTATCAAGTCCTCTGGTTTGAGTGAATCATCTATTTACATGATGAACGAAGGACTTAAAAAGGTGAACTAATCATCGGGCCTTTCGGCTCAGACTCTGCGCATTGGTTAAGCTTTTATTGGACTGTGTGTCGCGTAAATGACCGACTCAAACTTAAAGAGAAATTTGAGCTGAGGTAATCATAGACAAAAGACTCAGATAAACAACGAATGATTATTTTCTATTTCTTATAGCATTCTAGTTATGGCTTGTTTGTGGTGTGATCAATAGTTTGGGCTAGGTGTAGATGTGTTTGGAAGCAACTCGTAACATTTGAATGGTATTTTGGCAAATGGAAAGAAATTAACGAAATGATAAGAAAAAAGAGACTCAAAGGTCTGAGTCTGTAAAATAACTCACTAATAAATCACTAAAATTTAACTGAAACATGAAGACAAGGTGGGACATTCAAGTAGTCACTCTCCCTTATTAAAAAAAATAGCCAAAAATGGTTTGATTGTGATATCAGAGTTGCAATGAGTATGAAAAATTCTGCTGTAAGTCGCTGCGAAAAGGGGCGGGATTAAACGATATGATTAGACAGCTAGCAATAGGTCCATATTTTACATTTCTGTACAGAGAGGTCATGTTTTGATCTTCGATTAGTCTCACGCTGTCACATGATGCAATTTCGCAGGTCAGAGTTCACCAAGCTTGAACTTTGCAACGCAACAAACTACGAAACTTGTCGCACGAGCTTGCATTTCCGGTCTGCCACATTCACATGCGTATGAATGGAAGTCTATGGGGTGAAACTACCTCACTACCTGCTCCAAAAGTTTTAACAATTGTCAACAAAACAACTTTCAAATAATAGCCCAGAATTTTTTGATATTTGAGGAGCAATGCATATCAAACACCATTTATATAAATGTCTAAATATATTACAAAACATCATGGTTTTCTCCCTTCCGGCTCTGTGACACAATAAATAAGGCAAAACGTTGGTTTTAGTGGTTTATGAGGACTCTCAATAGACATAATGTATTTTATTTAGTAAAAATCGCCTACCACCCCTAAACCTAACCCTCACAGTAATCCTGTGGCAATTTTTTTATGTAAAAACAACAGCTTAAGTATTATTTTCAAGCATTTGCATTATGAGGATACAGGCCATGTACTTATAAATCAATGTTATAATACCGATGTCATATCCATATCATTAACCACTCATAAACCACTTAAACCAGTACACACACACACATTGGTTTTGGTTGTTTACGAGGACAATCCATAGACTTGATGTATTTTATACAGTAAAAATCACCTACGACCCCTTAACCCAACCCCCACAGGAAATCTGTGGCAAATATTAAATGTAAAAGCTTAAGTATGATTTTGAAGCATTTGCATTATGAGGACACAAGCCATGTATCACTAAAACCAGTACACACACAGTGGTTTTGGTGGTTTACAAGGACTCTCCTCAGCCGTAATGTCTTTTTTACTGTAAAATCACATATTTGGCCCTACCCCTAAATCCAACCCTTACATGAAATCTGTGTGAAAAGACCACATTAAGTATGATTTGTAACAGTTTTGCATTACAAGGACATAAGGCATGTCCTCATAAATCAACTCAGTGTTGTAATACCAACATTCTATACACATTTGTGTCCTCGTAAACCACAAAAACCAGCATAGGTTATTATTTTCTTATGAATGTTTGTTAGTGTGAATACATGACCAATTTCGGCCACATTTTGTATGCAAGAGAGCATTAGATTGGTCGAACGATTTAATGAGAAACTGAAGCATGAGGTAAAGTAATAAAAATCGATCACTTATTTTGGCGCCAATGACGATATGCAGGTGTTGAATGTTTATATCTTATAAACATGAATTTTGTCATTGTTTTGAAGCACACTAGCTTATGGATAATCTTAAAACTATCATATATCAACTTTAATTTTGATTTCAGGGGATCTTTAAAAAAGTACTGGGTTTTGGTTAAGGTTCAGGGGTAGGTATATTCGATGTTACCTAGTTTATGTGTTGTCTATTATAAGTAGACGTACATGCAAAACTGGACTAAAATAAAGTGCTACCGGCATTTAATCACCTTAGATCTCAGTTCATGGCTCACAGAGGTAGACTGGCACTCTAAACGGTGTATTTAGTTTATTAATATGGATCAGATCCCAATGAGCCATTCATGCAGAAAAGCAATCACGTCAAAGTGTTTTCACTAAATCTGTACTTACTGTATGTGTTAAACATTGCTAGTAAGGAGAATAGTCTCCTCTATTAAATGTGTGTCTATTAAAACATTTGGAGCATAAACAGCACAACATATGAAACACAAACACAAGATGAAGATCGCAAAACACTTGCATGAATGTAATTTTGTTTTACAAATTGTATACTTTTTTTTTTGCTTGGTCTTGGTTCATTTTTCATTTGAAATTATGCAAAATAATAATACTTATAATAATAATACAATGAAAATGTATTCCTTAAAATGATTTCAATGAAACTGTTTTAATGTTGTGTATGTCTAATGCACAGTGCTCTGATTCTCATGTAAATGTATTTCTTAGTAGTACATAATAAACAAGAAACATGTTTTAATGCCTTGTCCTTCAATTCTTATCTTAATATTTGCATGTGCAGTTTTATTTGATTAGAAACGAGTTTTTATGACAACATATTGTCATTTTTTATGTTCAGACTCATTAAAATTGCCATTACCTGAAAGTTAAGCTACACTACCTTATGAAGGTTTTGAGTCAGTTTGGATTGATTGATGCTTAAAAAGTCTGATCATAGGAATAATAGGTATTAAGTATTTTAAATGTGTATGTATGTATGTACATATATATATATATATATATATATATATATATATATATATATATATATATATATATATATATATATATATATATATATTCATTCATTTTCTTTTTGGCTTAGTCCCTTTATTAATCCGGGTCGCCACAGCAGAATGAACCACCAACTTATCCAGCATATGTTTTACGCAGCAGATGCCCTTCCAGCTGCAACCGATCCCTGCGGATGTCACAGATTGGCCAGGCTCTTCCACCAATTTCACACAGCGCCCATCATCACCTGAGTATTAATCACGCACAGCTGCACCTTATCACCTTGGCACTATATAAGCACACACCTCACATCACTCCTTGTCCGGGCTCGTTTATACGAAGTGGACTCATAGCGGATACTCTCCAAGTATTCGCTATCATTATCTTGCCATTTGAAAACTTACCTGATCTCTGTTTGTTTCCAGTGTTCCCAGCGTCCAGTCAAAGGTGTGTGTGTCGTCTGTCTGTCTCCCCCGCAAGTCATCTGAAGTGTGCATTCGATCATCCATCCTGTTGAGAAGGACAGTAATATCATCCCGGACTCCATTCACATTGCCCTCGTTTTTCTTCTGTTGCTCCGCTGTTTCAATAAACCTTCATAACCATTTACTCACCCTGTTTGTCCGTCTGCTTCCCTAACAGGGGAACACACTCTTATTCACTCATACACTAAGGACAATTTTAGCATATCCAATTCACCTGTACCGCATGTCTTTGGACTTGTGGGGGAAACCGGAGCACCCGGAGGAAACCCACGCGAATGCCATGTTATATGCAATGAGATATCTCCCTGCAGTATTAAAGTCTAAAGTATTTCTCTGTTGCTATCGGGATATCACAATAATTATCCCTGAAAAAAGCAGCGCGATCACTACCAGATTGCTGTTGTGTTTGCAATAAGGAAAAACGCTAAACCCATGCGAACATTTCTTCGGTCTTTCTGCCAACACAATACACATTCCTGATATGAGAGTGCCATTTCACACTCAATACACTACAATTATATGGTATAAATACAGCACGAGAACATACAAAAGAGAGAGATTGACTTAGAATATCACTCACCAATTTAATAATGATTTGATCAGGTGTAGTTAAAAAATACACTGTTTAATCTTCTAAGGGCTTATTATGCGGTCCTGTCGCCATCTTGTGGATAACGTCAACCGTCTTTGGCTAATGGCCACCGACGCGCTGTCTCTCAGAAATTATAATATTTTGAATCAGGCACTGTCCTTATAAATAAACTGCATAGTTGCAATCTAAACAACATTCTCGACTGAAAAAAGCCTCAAAAGTACAATATGTTGTCCAAAAGCAGTAATATTTGTTGAACTCTAGTGTCTCTGCTCTGCCTGGGTAAGGAGGCTGGTCCAGTGCTGTTATTCCAGAATATCACACGGCTACCAGCTAATCAGATTCGAGAACCAGACAGAACTGTTGTATGTGTGTATATTTATATATATATATATATATATATATATATATATATATATATATATATATATATATATATATATGAGCACACTCATAGCAGTGCAATATGGCTGTATATCAGCACTGGTGGGAGGTGTGCAGTGGCTGGTGACCGCAGGCCGAGTGCCTTAGTGTCCCAGCAGTGACAATATATACAGCCACATCGCACTGCTACGAGTGTGATATTGTGTTTATAAAACAGTTCAATGGCATAATCGTTTGTATAAAAAGAAAATCAAACATGGAGAGTCTAAAAGCCCTTTTGTAAGAGGAACTACTTACTTAGAAAAAGCACTATCCTTATAAATAAACTACAACTTTAAACGACTACATTCTAACCTAAAAAAGCCTCAGAAGTACATTATGCTGTCCAACAACTGCAATATTTGTCAAACTAGTCCTCTGCTTGCCACTTGTGTGGGCGGAGTAATATACAAGGGTGAAGAGGCTGTACTAGTACTAATATTACTGCACTTTTTGAAGGAAAAAAAGAACAGTTTCCCCTATAACTGCCTTACCTGTACTGTCGTAATGTACTGTACATTTGCCATTTTACACATTGAAGCTATATACCAAGTTGTGACTTTAGAGAATTCACTGTTCAAAACCAAGTGAAAAAAATTAGACATTACATTTAACTAAAATGCACGAATCGGTCTATTAGCATCATTTAAGCTTTATCATTTCCACAATGTGTTGAAAACCTTTACCCTTCCTATGAAGTATTCACAAAGTGACTCATATTTGGTGTTTTAACTGAAAACATTTCACAAAAGAAATCATAATAGCACATTTATTCTCATAAATTGCTAAAACAATGTTAAACAAAAGACGTTAAACAAAAACAGCTTACCTGCTGCATGAGGGAACAGAAAATGGCGATGGCAAAACTCCAAATCAGTTCTCTGCATGGGGTAGATTGAGGGGCGGAGCTTAACAGAGCAAAGTTAAGGATGCAGAATACAACTCTGAGCATTTTCACCAACACAAGGAGGTGTCTTTCACCATTTATACTGATAAATTAACTTTTTATGAGTAAATAGAGACTGGCAAGGCTAAATTAACACTGCTGATTTTACTGTTTACAGTTAAAAAATAGATTTTTACCATTTTTGAATCCCTTCAGCTGATCTCTGGGTCTGGCAGGAGCACTTTCAGCTTAGCTTAGCATAAATCATTGAACCGGACAGTTAGCATCTCACTCAAAAATGTGCAGCAATATAAGTATCTTGCAACCATGGAGACATTTGGGAGTGATGATTCAAAATTATTTTCAGGCAGTGTACAATGCCATTGCGCCTGCTGCATTCATGGTACATAATAAAAGTTCCTTGATTATTATGCCTGAAAGAAAGTATAGTTCCTATGCATATCGAGCTAGAAAATAGCAACTTTTTTTCTTTTTTAGTACAATACGTAACTATGTTTGATTAGTGTTTGAGGGGCGGAGCTTAACAGAGCAAAGTTAAAGATGTTTGATTAGTGTTGGAGCAAAACTTTGCAGGGACACCGGCCCTCGAGGATCGAGTTTGCCCATGCCTGGTCTAGGGGGACACAGGAACGCAACAGAATATTAGTGAAGTTTTGTGTGTGTGTGTGTCAGCAGTGAGGTCCCATGAGCAACTTCTCAAAAAACTAAACAACAAAGAAAATGCAACTTGAATAAAGATTAAATATTTATTAAAGGATTAAGGGAGGGTTCCAAAAAAAGCTTCAAGAGGGGGTTCAAGCCAAAACAAACATTCTCTAACTGAGAGAAAGGAAAGAACTGAATAATCTATCAAAGAGAAAAGAAAAATACATCAAAAATACTCTCACTCCCTTACTAACTTAAACAGGAGAAAATGGTTACAAAAAGGAAAATGCCCCCCCCCCCCCCCCCCCCTACTAACCCAATCCCAAATTAACAAAGAATAAAAAGTGGATAAAGTAGTATTGAAAACAAAAATTACAAACTTACAATCAAAAAGAGTTTGAGGCAAAAGCTATATCAGATGGTCAACAGAACTTAAAAAAATTAAAGCTCCTAATCAACAAATAATGCTTAAAGGATCAAACTATATATATATATACTGTATATATGTGTATATATATACTGTATATATGTGTATATATATATATATATATATATATATATATATATATATATATATATATATATATATATATATTGTGTATATATATATATATATTGTGTATATATATATATATATATATATATATATATATATATATATATATATATATATATATATATATATATATATATATATATATATATATAGCCTCACAAAAACAAAACCTCCACACACACTCAAAAACACTCTGTTCTAGTGGAGAACTGCTGCTTAAATGCCCACTGCTTCTCTTGTCCTCCAATCACAGAGCAGTTCATAAGTGGCAGCAGGTGACGACCATTAGCTCCTACTAGGGTGTAGCAGAGAAAGAAAGAAAGAAATATACAGAACAGAAACAAATACGTCCAGGGACGTAACATAAGCTAAAAGTGCTCCTTCCAGACCCTGAGATTGGCTGAACATATTCAAAAATGCTAAAACTCAACCGTTTAACTCTAGGGGAGTTGTAAAATGAGCCTATTTTCCAAAAAAAAAAAAAGTGTTTCTTTAATTTGGACTATATGGTCTATTTTTCCGTTTGAGATTGGTGTTTAAAAATAAGTTCCAAGGCATATTCTTTAAACAAAAAAAGCTGAATCTCAAGGAAATAAAAAAAGTGAAAAGATTCTTTTCAGTACATAAACAGTAATGTTGGGAATATACTGTTACAAGCAGGACAGCTGAGTGTTATATTAATCCTCCCAGTTACCGCTTCTTCCACAAGGTGGCACAATTTAAACACCAATAATCATTGTCTTTCCATGGTCATCAAAGGTCACTGGTGCTTGTTGTTGTAAGTCTTCAGAGTTTCTCAGTCAGGACAGACTGTTTAATTCTTATCAGGGGCCCAGCGTCACAAATTATAACTTAAAATGTTAATGCTGAGTTTTGAAGTGCTTGTTCAAGTTATTTTTGAGTGGTCCTTTTGCATCACTCATTGGCATAATCAGCAGGCAAAACACCCCCACTGTCCTCCACTGATCAGCATGACTAACCCTCAGAACCGTTCCACATGCACATCTTATATTCGAAGTGACACTGGGAAAAGTCTTGATTATGATTGCACATGGAGAAGTGTTTATAGAGCCGCCACAGGGAGTGTGTGTAGGAGTTTGAGGCTTTGATTTGTGTCTTAGTGTCAACCTTAGATTGAGGCAACGATTTCAGAAATGCCCTTTTTTAAAGGCGCATTAGATCTAGGAAAATGCCAATGCTAAAATGCTAACGCAAATAGGGTACAAAGAGGTTGATTACAATTACAACACCAAATCAAAAAAGTTGGGACAGAATGGAAAACGGAAATAAAAAAGTAGTGACTTCCAAATTTACTTTGACTTGTATTTCATTGCAGACAAGATGAACATAAAATATTTCATGTTTATATAATAATAATAATATTTTATTATATGTTATTACACATGTTAATAATATTTCATTTGTAAATACACATCCTTTACAGTAATTCAGACCTGCAACACATTCCAAAAAAGTTGGCACAGGAGCAATTTAGGGCTAGTAATCAGGTTAATTGGTTAAATAATGTTATTTGACACAGGTGATGTCAACAGGTGATTGTAATTATGATTTGAAACAAAAGCAGCATCCAAGAAAGGTCTAGTCCTTTAGGAGCAAAGATGGGCCGATGATCGCTAGTTTGCCAACAAATACGTGAGAAAATTATTGAACTTTTTAAAAACAATGGTGCTCAAAGGAAAATAGGAAGACATTTGGATATTTCTCCTTCAACAGTGCATAACATAATCAAGGAATCTGGAGGAATTTCAGTGCATAAAGACAAGAGCACAAGCCTAAGCTGAACAACTGTGAACTCTGATCCCTCAGGCAGTACTGCATCAAGAATCCTCATTTATCTATATGCGATTTCACCACATGGGTTTAGGAATACTTTGGCAAACCTTTGTCAAGTACCACAATACATAGTTACATCCACAAATGCCAGTGAATACTGTACTGTGCCAAAAGTAAGCCCTATGTTAACAGTGTCCAGAAGTGCCGTTGACTTCTCTGGGCTCTGAGGCATCTGGGATTGACCATCACACAATGGAAACGTGTACTGTGGTCAGAAGAATCAGTATTCCAGATACTTTTTGAGAGAGAGAAAGAAACCAAAAAAGAAAAAGATCCTCCTGTATCGTTTTCAGAGGTAATTTGCACTTCCGTGATGGCACAATAATGCTGAAAAGTACATAGAGATTTTGGAGCATATTATGCTGCCTTCTTTTCCAGGAACACCCATGCATATTTGAACAAGACAATGCAAATCTACATTCTGCACACATTATCCTGTGCTGCGGAGGAAGAGGAAGCAGGTACTTGACTGGCCTGCCTGCAGTCCCGACCGTTCTCCAATAGAGAATGTGTGGCGCATTTTAAAGCACAAAATGTGACAACGTAGACCCCGTACCGTTTCCCACCTTTAAACTTATTTCAAGAGTTCACACTTAGCTGATGATTGATAATTAAGCTTGTTTGGCATGAGGTTTGAGCCCTGAGCTTATGAGAACCTCGAGCCCTGGGCTCCCTCCCGTTTGCAGGGCGAGAGGGGAGTTTGAGCTTAGGTAGATCTTGATGAATCCCCCCTGCTTATTTGTAGCTAAGTGACGGATATAGATGGCTGAGAAGAGGTGTACTCACTTAGAGCTTGACTATGGTATAGATTTTGTGTGCTCAGTTTGCTTGGGGTGCTTGTTATTTGGACTTTTCCCGGGGGGAAACCCACACGGGCATGGGGAGAACAAGCAAAACTCTGCACAGAAATGTCGTCTGGTTTAGAAGGAACTTAAACCAGAGGCATTCTTGCTGTGAGGCAACAGTGCTATCACTGGGTGCCGTGTCGCCCGTTTGAAAAGGAAGGAAAATAGGGTTGGGTGGGGGGTTTCTTCAAGATGAAGGCATTGAGATAGGAAAACTCTGGTTATTTAGTTAGGAATCATCTGATTGGATAATTGGTCATGAGCTGATGCTGAAACAGCTGAGAACAATCATAAGCACGTGCTCCTCTCGAAATTTGTTTATAAATAAACTTCACTTAAAGGAAAAATGGGACAAAATTACACCTGAAACACTTCATCACTTGTCTTCAGTTCCTAAACGTCTTTTAAGTGTTGTGAAAGACATTTTTATTTATTTATTTTGGGAAAAGTATGCAGCTTGTTTAACCAGGCTGTTCATCAGAATCAGAATCAGAATCAGTTTTATTGCCAAGTGTGCTTCACACACACAAGGAATTTGTTTTGGCTACAGAAGCTTCCAGTGTACATAAAGTGACAAGTGACAACACAAAATAAATCTGAAAAAAAAATAAAATAATAATAAAAAATGATGAACATTAAACAGATGCGGTTAGTGAAGAAACCTGGATGTTGAATTGTATGTACAGATTGTTATAAATATACAGGTTATAAGGTGCTGTGTACAAGTGCGAATGTAGAGAGTATTGCATTGTATATTGATATAAGGTGCTGTGTACAAGTGCGTATGAGAAAGTATTGCACATATTTATTGCACAGTAGGGGAATATTTAACTGTTCATAAGGTAGATCGCCTGAGGAAAGAAACTTTTCCTGTGTCTGGCTGTTTTTGTGCTTGGTGCTCTGAAGCGCCGACCAGACGGTAACAGTTCGAACAGGCAGTGTGCTGGATGTGAGGCGTCCAGAGTGATTTTGCGAGCCCTTTTACTCACTCTGGAAGAGTACAGTCCTTGAAGTGTAGGAAGGGTTGTGCCAGTGATTCGTTCAGCAGTCCGGACTATTCGCTGTAGTCTACGGAGGTCGCTTTTGGCAGCTGAGCCGAACCAGACGGTGATTGAAGTGCAGAGGATGGATTGGATGACAGCTGAGTAGAACTGTACGAGTAGCTCCTGTGGCATGCATAAAATACAAACGCTCACATAGAAATGAAGAAACATTTTTCAATTTGCCCTTTTTAAAGGGATAGTACACTCAAAAACTCACACTCTCCCTTGTGTCGTTTTAGATTACACTTTATTTTGATGGTCCGTTTGTTGAATTTAAGTTACATTGCAACTAATTCTCAATATATTATAAGTAAACTGTAAAGTTTGGGTTTGGGTTAGGGTTAGTGTAAGTTGACATGTAGTTGCAAAGTTTCTTATAGTCAATTAAATATATGTTGAAGGAGCATATCAACAGATATTAAGCAGACAGTCCTCTAATACTCAAATAGACCATCAAAATAAAGTGTTACCTGGTTTTAAACCTTTTGTGTTTTTGTTGAACACAAAAGAAGATCATTTGAAGAATGCTGCTTGGCACCCAATGATTTCCATAGTAGAAAAAAAGTGTTACAAAATGACTATAGATGTGAATAGGTGCCAGATACCAAGATATGTTCTTTTGTTTTCAACAGGAGAAAGACACCCAAACCGGGTTTGAACAAGTCAAAGGTGAGTAAATCAATGTAAATCTTTCATTTTTGGCGTCAACCATTCCTTAAAGCTTTCTTCAGAACTTGTAATACATTTATGTATTTCTGGAATGTGCATTTCAAGAGTTCCCACTTAGATATGCTTGGCGTATAAAGCAGGTTTGGCATGCTGTCCCGGGAGAGAACCCTGAGCTCGGAGATATTTGAGCCCAGGGCTCCCGCCCGGTCGATAGGCATATCAGGAGATCCGAGATCAGGTAGGTCTCGAGAGCTCCCCCTTTAGAAAAGCGAGAAAAAGGAGGAGATGGGGTAAAAGGGGGGATTCTTCCAAACGAAGATAGAACAGTAGGGAGAAATTTATCAATTTATAGTAAACTAGGATCACTCTGATTGGATTATTGCTGATTACAGATGAGTGGCCAGACGTGCTCAATCATATCACGTGCTCCTCTCGAAATTAGTTTATGAAACTTCACTTAAATGTATCAGTGATTCGTAAATGTGTTTGTGAGGAAGATAACAAAATAGGTGTCTGGCATTTCTTTAGCAGTCCCGTTCTATTCGGTGTCTCATTTTGCACGGTTAATTAACACAAGACATCCTGGAATTCTTTAGGAGAACAAAGGGAGTCCTAAAAAGAAAGAAAAGGTAAAATCACCTCTTGTGCTTTGTGGCTATTTTGTATGTGGTTTGAAAGGGGGGCTGTTGTCTGTCAGATTCCTTTTCATCTGAGACCACCTTTTCCCTTCAGTCTTTTTTCATTTCCTGCTTCAGAGCTTATTCTTTGTAGAAACACGAGAACAAAGGAAATGGGAGTTGGTGGTCCTGAAATGTGTGTGTGTGTGTCTTATTTGGCAAATCCAGATGGTGTTCCTGAGGCTCTGATGACAGCTGGTCATATCAATTTGATGCTAAACTTCATTGTTTATCGCTTCTGTATTGGTACAGACAAAACATGAATATAAATATAGACACTCAAAAAATATTTCTGCTGCTTGTTCAAACTACTTGTTTAAAATGAGTAGAAACAACACAATTTTAGGTTTTTCTTGGGATAGCTTGATTGTGTCGCCACAGTGGAACGAACCACCAACTATTCCAGTATATGTTTTACACAGCGGATGCCCTTCCAGCTGCAACCCAGTACTAGTAAACACCCATACACTCTCATTCACACACACACACACACACTCGTCCACTATGGCCAATTTAGGTAATCCAATTCACCTATAGCGCATGTCTTTGAACTGGTGGAAACTGGAGCACCCAGAGGAAACCCAGGCCAACACGGGGAGAACATGCAAACTCCACACAGAAACGGCAACTGGAACAGCCGGGACAAGAACCAGAGATCTTCTTGCTGTGAGGCGACAGTGCTAACCCCTGAGCCAGCGTGCCACCATAACCGAAGATTAAATGGATTGAGATGAAGCGTCTTCATGAATAATAATCTTTCATTTACATTTTTCGAATTCAAAGAAACGTACAACAAAACGAAACATTTATGATCTTGTTCACACCTGTATTTAGTGTGCAATTAAAAATAACAGTATTTACTGCAAAATGACCCTCAAGTGAACATGCAGAGACAGAAGGTGGGGCTTCAGTTAACTGTAGTTGCCAGATGATCCATTTCAATGTGAAAACAGACTAACTTGTTTGACCTGGAAATCAATTGATAATATTTACAATCAAACTGTCCCTCAGCAGTTTAACCCAAAAGTTTATTTGTGTACAGAGCATTTTCTGGAGAACAGCTTCCTGAAACGGCGAGATGATAAAGCAGGCTAAACACAAAGGCTATCCATGGAATATAGGACAATTCCCACTTTGCTTTGACAGTCTGATACTTCTGAATCACAACCTGTAGGCAAGTTTAAGACAGCTTAAACCAGCCTAGGCTGGTTAGGTGGTTTTAGCTGGTCGACCAGCCTGGTTTTAGAGGGGTTTTGGCCATTTCCAGGCTGGTTTCCAGCCATTTCCAGCCAGGTCTTAGCTGGTCAGGCTGGAAAATGACCAGCTAAAACCAGTCTGACCAGCCTGGTTTAAGTTGGACATAGCTGGTTTTGGCTGGGCTCCCAGCATGGCTAGGCTGGTCAAGCTGGTTATCTCCTAGCTTGACCAGCTAAGACCAGACTGGAAATGGTTGGAAACCGGCCTGGAAATGGCCAAAACCCCTGTAAACCAGGCTGGTCGACCAGCTAAAACCAGCCAACCAGCCTGTTTTTTTCAGCAGGGTGTTGAAGAAAACGCAAGTGGGTTTTTTAAATGTGCAGTTTTATGTTGTGGCCCAGGGTTAAATTGCTGAGCTTTGTCTAAAAATGATTCTTACTGTGTCCCAGTTCAGGGGCTGCATCATTTGAAGGCGTCCACAAAGGTTGAACTGAGTGTCGTTAAATGGGACGGTCAAGCCTACTGAGGATTGTGCTTGTCGCCTAGCAACTATGACAGCTCCTGCTGATGAACAGCAGTAATGTTTGTACTGGACATTCATAAAAGTACAAAAATTCAACTCTCTGATAAACAAAAGAGGCTTCACATCTGTCATAAACTCTCTCTATATATGTACAGTTGTGCTTGATCGAAAGATTTGTGAAGAATCTGTTCAAATGTGAAGAATTTTAACAAAATATGAGCAATCCTACAAAAAGCATGTTATTATTCATTTAGTACTGTCCAGAGTATGGGCAATACACTAGGTGTAATTACAGCACTACAACATGCAAAAGAGAGAGATCGACTAAGAATGTCACTTACCTGTTTTATAATGATTTGATCAGCTGTAGTTAGAAAATACGAGTTTTTCTTCTCTAAGGGCTTATTATGCGGTCTCTGTTGCCATCCTGTGGATGGACAACGTCAACCATCTTTGCTCTGCTCACTATGACAGGCTGACGGATGCCAATGTGCTAAATCTGAAGTTATAAATATTTAAAATAGGCATTATCCTTATAATTAAACTGCATAATTGCAATCTAAAGGACTCCATTCTCGCCTAAAAAGCCTCAAAAGTACATTGTTGTCCAACAGCTGCAATATTTGTCAAACTGTAGTGAGTCTATTGATATGCTGTCACACTATGTGGGCGGAGTAATACAGAAGAGTAAGGAGGCTGTATGAGTTCTGATATTTCATTGATATATATATATATATATATATATATATATATATATATATATATATATATATATATATATATATATATATATATATAACAGTCGGTTTTATTGGCCAAAACAACACATGTTAATTGGGAAAATGTGCCCAGGGAAACATTTTTCAGAACTGAGAAATATGTGCTTGTCTGCATTTTGTGTGTAAAATGAATGCTTTGAAGCTGTACTTACCTCTGTATGGACTGCTTTTCTGGTGAGACTGGTTTGCTGGGTAGCCCATCATGAACGGTGTCAGACATGGGACGTGGAGTGGAGCAGACCAGACCAGGTTTCGAGTCTGGTGAAGGACGGTTCTAACCAGGTAAACCAAAAACTTTTTTCTTTTCAAGTTTGCTCATAAAACACTACCGGTTAGGTGGGTCAGTCGATATTAAGCTGAAATATCATGCACAATGACAAGCTGACCGACTTCTCTCACGGACGTGCACAAGAAGGACAGTAAGATACGCAGAAATGTCCCTGGTGGATTTACGAGAAATGGCACATATGAGAAAACATGGTCAAAAATGTACATGGTGCCCGCTAGTGGATTTTTGAAAACAAACTGCAAGAAAGACGTAGCCCCGGGTATATATTTCTCGCTTCTCAAAAATGTATCCCTGGGCACATTATTCCAATGAGCCTGGGTTGACGTCTTGTCATCAATGCTGGAATTAGCTTGGAATTCCTGGCATTCACAGAGCTTCCCATCAGCCCAAGCAGATGGTGCTGTGGTGTATTTTAATCACTAACTCTGGTCCATGCTCAACACATTTGTCTCAGTCACTGACACTACATTTCACATGCAGTGCAAGGCAAAACGTTAATAGTTCTTTGGTTTGTAATGGTTAAGACTAACTAATCAAGTCCTCAGACAAAAAAACAAATATACATTCTATAATTTGGCTAGTGAGATTGAATTTTGTTATGCACTTTGAAACTATTTTAGTATTAAAACATTTGAAGTAAATGTTGTTCCTTGCTTCATTTAGGAAATCACAGGGTCCTACATTGGTTCTCGTTTAGTCACATGCTAAAATTTGAAACCTCATACCCACATACAACTCTATTACTATTTCTGCCATTTAATGATATGGTAAAAATAGTAACAGCATGCCTGTACACAGTGTCTGAATTCAACATTAGTGAAAGGCATGTTCATGAAAATATGTACAAATTTGTAACAAAAAGCAAAAATGAAAGGTTCTTCAGGGTTTTAAATCTCAAATTACACAATACTTTTGTGTTGGACTGCAAAAAATATTGATTTGTTTTCAGATATACACTACTTGACAAAAGTCTTGTTGTAAATCCCATTCGTAAGAGCAACAAATAATAACTTGACTTCTAGTCCATCATTTCGAAAAGCAGCAGAGGGTAGATTTTTCAGATGAATCATCTGTTGAACTGCATCCCAATCATCACAATTATTACAGACGACCTACTGGAACCCACAAGGACCCAAGATTCTCATAGAAATCAGTCAAGTTTGATGAAGGAAAAATCATGGTTTGGGGTTATATTTAGATTGGGGGCGAGCGAGAGATCTGCATAAAGGATGGCAACACCAACAGCCTGAGGTATCAAGACATTTGTGCTGCACATTACATTACAAACCACAGGAGAGGGCAAATTCTTCAGCAGGATAGCGCTCCTTCTCATACTTCAGCCTCCACATCAAAGTTCCTGAAAGCAAAGAAGGTCAAGGTGCTCCAGGATTGGCCAGCCCAGTCACCAGACTTGAACATTATTGAGCATGTCTGGGATAAGATGAAGGAGGAGGCATTGAAGATGAATCCAAAGAATCTTGATGAACTCTGGGAGTCCTGCAAGAACGCTTTCTTTGCCATTCCAGATGACTTTATTAGTAAGTTATTGGAGTCATTGCAGAGATGGAAGCAGTCGTCCAAGCTCATCGGAGTCATACATAATATTAATTATTTTTCCACTGCACCATGACTTTATATTCTATAATTTAAATTATTTGTGACAAGGCTTTTGTCTAAGCAAAGTCAGACCTTATTGTCCTAATTAAATAATTAAAAATCAAGGCTTGATCATATTTTATTTTGGTAAAATAAGCGTAATCTATAGGGGCCTTTGCCTTTCATACTAGCCACTTCTGATACCAAATGATTTACTAGAAGTCAAATTATTATTTGTTGTTCTCTTGTCAGGTAGTGTAATAAGTAAAAATTAGGTAAGTTTTCCCTTAGAACAAGCTAAATCTTCAGGGATAGTAAAATAATCTTGCTTTTTGGTTTGAAATAATAATTTTACTTTACCCCACTAGCAAAAAATACAGCTTCAAAGTCAAAATTATCTTAATTTGGACTTATTATTTTTAAACAAAGCAATATTTTTACTTGTTGCTTTTTAATTTAATAGTTTTTAGACACTCGGACTAGAAACAAGACAAAACTAAAATAAAAGAATTAAGAAAAATAGATAAGAATAAAAAAAATAAGAAAAAAGAATCGCAGTGCATTAAGATAGTCAAAGTTGGATTTTTTTTTATGCTAAATAGTTTTTGTGTCATTTTGCTGCTCTACCAGTCATCAAGTTACTAATCAATACACTGAAATAAGATCATTTTACATAAATCTAATCATAATTAAATACAATAAATAAAACATGAAAGATTAGTTGCCCCTTCATTCAAGGTCAAATGAATCAAAATTTGAAGCATCAAAAATACAGAAGGAGAGTTTTGATTTAATTAAACTACACTCAAAAAAGAAATTTTGTATTTAAAATGCCTTTTTATTAAAATATGAGTTGAAACAACATAATTCTTATGCTTTTTGGGGACAACTTAATTGTTTTATGTTCAATCCACTTAAATTTGTAAGGATTTATAAAACTAACTTAATTTCTTCATGTTGTCCCAACACAAATCGATTGAGTGAAACCCAGCATTTTTTACAGTGTAGCTAGGAATTTGCAGTCCAACCAATGCTTTCAATTGTTTTTGTTTAGAGCAAATATATAATATTATATGCATAGTTTATGTATATACTGTTCCAAAGATAAAAAAAGGACAAATTATACTCTTTGATTATATTTTTTATTTATATCCATAATCTTCTGTAAATGAATGTCATTATGTGTGTATAAAAAAAACATATCTTCAATATGAATTCAGGAATTCAACAGAAAACCAAATAATATGGATTTGTAGCAAGAGTAAAGAGTAAATCACAACAGAACAATCAAATGAAATAAACTTCTTTTTGTCAATCAGTTTAATTTGATGTACTGAAATGACAAAATATGGAATTGAAATAATAAAAATTACAATACAACACAACTATATTAGTCAAATGTTCTCAAAAGTCTCATATGCACCGTATCAGCCACATAATATAATTCTGTACAAATTAAAACCGCTTTTATTCTTGCACTTTGACAAATCCAGGGATGTATTAGACATACTACTCATGCAAAAGACTCCCCATGTGCACCGTCAAAGATATATTAAGACATAATAAGATGCAATTTAAGAAACCTCCAACAATGAGCACTGCACAGCTCTCCCGGTGGTGTTCTATTTTTCAGCAACACCTCTCAGCCAAGGTCCCAAAACTCAGCGCTGTTCTTCTAGATTAATGACCAGCAGGTTCTATATCTGTCAGCTGAGCATGTGAGCACTGGCATACAACCTAATACAATAAAACAGTTGTGTACATTTTTATTCGGATGGAAGTACATTTGCACATCTCTAACCCCAATTTCTAGCTCTAATTCAAAATCTCTCCCTCTCTCTCTTATGTAGAAATACACAGACCCACACAAACATGTTGATATTGGTGGTTTCCATATGTGCAATCCATTTTATACATCAAAAAACAATTAATATGGCCCTGACCTACCCCTAGCCCTAACCTCAACCTTGATAAGTAACCTATGCTAAAACTTTAATATCAAAATACATAAAAGTATGACTTTGAAAGAAACGTCCTTGTAAACCACTGTAATAGAGTACAAATTTAGGTCATAGCCATGTCATTATACAAAAAACTGTCCTTGTAAACCACCAACACCAGTACACACATACACACAGGGACTTTCCATATGCCTAATGTATTTTATACAGCAAAAAACACTTTTTATGGCCCTGGCCTACCCGTAACCCTAACCCCAACCCTTATAAGAAACCTGTGGTAAAACCTGAATATCAAAAGACCCCATTAAAGTATGACTTTGAAAAAAAAAGTCCTTGTAAACCACTGTAATAAAGTACTGATCATGGTCATAGCCATGTCATTATACAAAAAACTGTCCTTGTAAACCATCAAAACCAGAATATCAAAAGACCCCATTAAAGTAAAAGGAACATCCTTGTAAACCACTGTAATAGAGTACAAATCTAGGTAATAGACATGTCATTACACAAAAAATGTCCTTGTAAACCACCATAACCAGTACACACACATACATACGCAAGATTCTTTCAATAGGCGTAATGCAGCAAAAACAGTTATTATGGCCCTGACTAAGCCCTAGCCCCAACCCTTATGAGAAACCTGTGGTGAAACTTGAATATCAAAAGACTCCATTAAAGTATGACTTTGAAAGGAATGTCCTTGTAAACCTGTAATGGAGTCCAAACCTAGGTCATAGCCATGTCATTAAACAAACTGTCCTTGTAAACCACCAAAACCAGTACACACATACAGACACAGGGACTTTCCATATGCGTAATGTATTTTATACAGCAAAAAACACTTGTTATGGCCCTGACCTACCCCTAGCCCTAACCTCAACCCTTATAAGAAACCTGTGGTAAAACATGAATATCAAGAGACCCCATAAAAGTATGACTTTGAAAGGAATGTCCTTGTAAACCACTGTAATAGAGAACAAATTTAGGTCATAGCCATGTTATATAAAAACTGTCCTTGTAAATCACCAAAACCAGTACACACAGGGACTTTTCATATGTGTAATGTATTTTATACAGCAAAAAAACACTTGTTATGGCCCGACCTACCGTTAGCCCTAACCCCAACCCTTAAAAGAAACCTGTGGTGAAACTTGAATATCAAAAGACTCCATTAAAGTATGACTTTGAAAGCAACGTCCTTGTAAACCACTGTAATTGAGTCCAAACCTAGGTCATAGCCATGTCATTATACAAAAAACTGTCCTTGTAAACCACCAAAACCAGTACACACACATACAGACACAGGGACTTTCCATATGCGTAATGTATTTTATACAGCAAAAAACACTTGTTATGGCCCTGACCTACCCTAGCCCTAACCTCAACCCTTATAAGATACCTGTGGTAAACCATGAATATCAAGAGACCCCATTAAAGTATGACTTTGATAGGAATGTCCTTGTAAACCACTGTAATAGAGAACAAATGTAGGTCATAGCCATGTTATATAAAAACTGTCCTTGTAAATCACCAAAACCAGTACACACAGAGACTTTTCATATGTGTAATGTATTTTATACAGCCAAAACACTTATTATGGCCCTGACCTACCCTAGCCCTAACCTCAACCCTTATAAGAAACCTGTGGTAAAACTTGAATATCAAAAGACCCCATAAAAGTATGACTTTGAAATCAATGTCCTTGTAAACCACTGTAATAGTGTACAAATCTAGGTCATAGCCATGTAATTATACAAAAAACTGTCCTTGTAAACCACCAAAACCAGTACACACAGGGACTTTTCATATGTGTAATGTATTTTATACAGCAAAAAAACAATTATTATGGCCCCGACCTACCCTTAGCCCTAACCCCAACCCTTAAAAAAACCTGTGGTGAAACTTGAATATCAAAAGACCCCATTAAAGTATGACTTTTAAAGGAATGTCCTCATAAACTACCAACATATAACACAACTATAAGTCATAGCCATGTCATTATACAAAACTTTCCTTGTGAACCACCAAAACCAGTACACGCTCACACTTACACAGCCACTGACAGATATTCTGGGGTCTGGATCTATATATAGATGTGCTAGGGTGTCTGATAGCCAGTATAAAGGCAGAGCTGTTCATGGCTGACCCTCCAACACACGTCAGCTCTCTGCTACTCTATGCTATCTGTGTTTTTTACAAAGAGAATTCAATGGTCATACTGGGGAGACATGATGTTTATTGCATGCGATTGTACGATGGCTGCCGAGATAGTCTGTCCTCGATTTCTTTCTTAGGTGAAGTTTGTTTTCATACCCCCAGAGTGTGTATGAAAGGCACCTTCATCTGCCAGGCTGCAGGATGGGGGGTGGGGTGTGTAGCGATGAGTTATTTTCAACCAGAACAAAACTGCCCCTGCTGAAACAACCCGATTTGTGTCCCAATGAGAAATGCACTGTACCAGTGTCATACATGATATCTCGTGCTTCATTATAGTGTGGTGGGGTTTTTTACACAGAAAGATTGTCTGCCCTTGACATTCTCCTTTATACGTGAATTCTTCTTGGGAATTGTTCTGTGTATGCAACCTTTATTAGCATAACAAATATATGTTGTGGGGGAAAAATGTCTTCATTAGTTTGAGATGTCTAAAGTACATCAGGAATTTCACTGTAATTCTCATGTAGCCTATTTTGGAAGTAAACTGATTATGTTGTGATGTAAATGTATTTATTTTTTCCAGACTGATGAGGAGTTTAATGTCTCTCTTCATTTGCATAAGTTCTTTCCAAAAAATGATCTACATCGATAACCTTCTTGTGGTTTCCAAATATGGGATCATGATAGCGTTTTGTTGTCCCGGCTAACAGGATACAACTTTAGTTAATGCTCTGACAATGTGTTCTCAAAGTTGTGGTAATATAAAATATTGACAAAATCCAGCGTTGGGTTAAATGAATACATCACCCCCAACATGAAAATTTACTCACTATTTACTCACCCCCATGTCATTGTAAACCTTTATGAGTTTATTTATTCTGTCAAACACAAAAGACGTTATTCTAAAGAAAGCTGAAAACCTGTAACCATTGATCTCCATAAAGGTAAAACAGATACTATGTAAATGTATGGTTACAGCTTTGTGTTTAACAGAAGAAAGAAGCCCCTCAAGGTTTGAAACAAGTAAAGGGTGAGTAAATTATGACAGAATTTTCAATCGTCATGGACGAACTATCCTTTTAAATGTGGTCTTTTAAATTTTATTTTATACACTGTAAAAAATTCGTAATTTTACTGTTTATTTCCGGCAGCTGGGGTGCTGGAAATAAACCGTAAAATAACGGCCGTTAAATTACAGAAAATTACTGTAAAATAACAGAGGTTGAACTCCAGAAATTTACCATAAATTTAAATTTAAGTAAATTTCTGTCATTTAATGTGCGTTATTTTACAGTAAATTTCTGTAATTTAACAGCCATTATTTTACGGTTTATTTCCAGCACCCCAGCTGCCAGAAATAAACAGTAAAATTACGAATTTTTTTCACAGTGTATATTAACCAAGCAGATAAACCCAGCAGTTCATTTTGACCATATATTTACCCAAAATGGGATCATAATAAACCCAGCCTTTTTTAGAGTGTATAGTAATTTAATTTACTCAAAATGTTAGCACAAAAACTTAGCATACAGTCAAGCCTAAAAATATTCATATCCCTGACAAATTCTGACTTTAAATTGAAAGTTAATTTTACTCAACCAGCATTTTTTAACCGGAAATGACAGTGTTCTCCCACCTCACCCCCCATAAAAAAAGTGTTTCTCAACTTTTATTTAACTTTAAGCAAAAAGTGTCATGTCCAAAATTATTCAGACACTTTGCAATACTGTCACAGGGAACCTAATGGCACAATGAAAAAGGAGCAATAGATCAAAATTCTCGACAACAGCATCAGGAATATATATAATTTTTTTTAGTAAGTTAGTGTTTATTGTCTGACAAAACACTGTGTATTTTTTACAAAACAAAACTGTTATAATAACTGAAACTGTTAAATGAATCTGATATCTCACACTGCAATTGTCACGGATTGGCCAGGCTCTTCCACCAACATCACGCATCGAGCACCTTCACCTGAGTATTAACCACGCACAGCTGCACCCAATCACTCCCATGCACTATATAAGCACACACCTCACTTCACTCATTGTCCGGTCTCGTTCCTACGAAGCGGACTCTGAGTGAACCACTTCCTAGGTTTCACTCCCCTACGATCTCAGCAAATATACTTACCTTATCTCTGTTTTCATTCCAGTCTGTCCAGTGTTCCAGTTGTCCTGTCAACGTTGTGTGTCTCGTCAGTCTGTCTTCCCCGCAAGTCCTCTGGTGTGTGCATTCGGTCATCCTTCTGTGTCTGTCATCCCATCTGGCAAAGAGAATCATCAGTTCATCCAAACTCCATTTCAACTCTCAATCATTATCCAAATTACTCTGCTGTTGTAATAAACCTCATTTATACTTACTCCCCTTGTTTGTCCGTCTGCTTCCGTAACAGAAGACCGGACCTTCAACTACCAACAGCATGAGCACTCACGATCCCCTTCAGGAGTTGGTGGATTCATTGAAGAGAGTGCTACTACCATCTGCTCCACTTCCCGAAGCACCACCAGCACCGAGCACTTCTTCACCGTCCACCCACTCATCCAGTCCCATGGCTCGACCAGCGCCCTACTCTGGCGGGGCGGAGGAGTGCAATGGATTTCTCCTACAATGTTCTCTGGTATTCACTATGCAACCCGAGTTATACCCTACAGATCGGTCCAAAATCGCATTCATCATCTCCCTTCTCTCTGGGTCGGCTCTTCGGTGGGCTGAAACCATCTGGCAACAGTCTGGGCCGGTAACAAATTCCATTCAGTCATTCACCCAATATTTCAAGGAGGTTTTTGGTCGCGCGGATGCCGAAGTAGCAGCTGGAGAACAGTTATACCATCTCAAACAGGGAGCCATGTCCACTCAGGATTATGCTCTCAGGTTCCGAACTCTGGCTGCTGCTAGCGGGTGGAATGAGCGATCTCTTCTCACAACCTACCGGCTCGGACTAGAGCCCAGCCTCCGGTTACAGCTAGCCGCCCTCGACGACACGATGGGATTGGAGAAGTTCATCCAACACTCTCTGCGCTGTTCCGATCGTCTGAGGGTCTACCAGCATGATCCTCCACCGGTATCCCAAGCACTCCTCCGTTCGCCAGAGCCAGCCGTCCCTCCAGAACTAGAACCCATGATCATAGAATCTGGTAGACTCACAATCACCGAGCGACAGAGGAGGCTGACCCGGGGTCTGTGCATGTACTGTGGTGCCAAAGGACATGTCAGGCTGGACTGTCCCATTCGTCCAGCACGCTCTGTGGTGAGTTTGTTCAGTTCTCCCATTGAAAAAATGCATCCTCTCACCACTAATGTCCAGTTAACTACCCCTTCTGTCTCAGTTTCAGTCACAGCCCTCATCGACTCCGGGTCAGCAGGAAATTTCATCTCGCACGCCCTCTGTCGCCGACTACAGCTTAACACCGAAGCCTCGACGCACGTCTACCAGATTCAACCCATAACCAACGATATCCATTCTCAGGCACGTATCCATCGAAAATGTGAACCCGTCAATCTCCAAGTAGGACTGCTCCACAAAGAGGAGATTCAATTTCTGGTTCTGGAGGGTGCATCGATGGATATCATCTTAGGGCGCCCGTGGCTGGTGAAGCACGATCCCATCCTCTCTTGGGGCACAGGAGAGATTAAGAGATGGGGAGAAGAATGCAGATCCAGCTGTTTTCCCGATCTACCCTTACCAATTCAATGACCCCTTACCGTCTACGTCACGTCTGTCGAAAGTCCTGTCGAGAAAATATCCATTCAGATCCCGAAGATCTACTCCTCATACGAGGATGTGTTTTGCCCCAAGAGAGCTTCCCAGCTACCTCCACATCGGCCATGGGACTGCGCCATAGACCTGCTTCCAGATGCTCCTATGCCCAGAGGTAGGATCTACCCGTTGTCCCTTCCGGAGACCAAGGCAATGGAGGAGTACATCCATGAGGCTCTGAGTCAGGGGTATATCCGTCCATCCACGTCACCTGCTGCCTCAAGTTTCTTCTTCGTGGCTAAGAAGGATGGAGGGCTGCGGCCATGTATCGATTACAGAACCCTAAATCAAGGTACAGTCAAGTTCCGGTATCCCCTTCCTCTCGTCCCTGCGGCCCTGGAACAACTCAGATCCGCCAAAATTTTCACCAAGTTGGACCTCCGCAGCGCCTATAACCTGGTGAGAATACGTGAGGGGGACGAGTGGAAAACTGGGTTTGTGACCCCTACTGGACACTACGAGTACCTGGTCATGCCCTATGGTCTGGTTAACGCCCCCTCCGTATTCCAAAACTTCATCCACGAAGTTCTCCGGGAGTTCCTCCATCTCTTCGTCATCGTATACATAGATGATATCCTGATTTACTCCCGGAGTGAGGCCGAACATCGCCACCACGTTGCGGAGGTCCTGAAAACCCTCAGGAAACACCGCCTGTACCTCAAGGCTGAAAAATGCTCCTTCCATTCACCATCTGTTCGGTTCTTGGGGTACATCATCGATCAAAGAGGGGTTCGTATGGACGAGGGGAAGGTCACTTCCGTCATCTCCTGGCCCGAACCAAAGACCATAAAGGAACTCCAACGTTTCCTAGGATTTGCGAATTTCTACCGACGTTTCATCCAGAATTACAGTCTTATCACCGCTCCGCTCACCAACCTGCTGAGAAATAAACCCAAAGCACTACCCTGGCCTCCCGAAGCCGCCGCAGCCTTCCAAAACCTAAAAGAATCCTTCACTCAAGCCCCACTGCTGACTCATCCTGATCCTGACTTGCCGTTTGTGGTCGAAGTGGATGCATCGACCACCGGAGTGGGAGCCATCCTGTCCCAGTACCACGGTACTCCTTCATTACTCCATCCATGTGCCTATTTCTCCCGGAAGCTCAGCCCGGCGGAAAGGAACTATGACATCGGAAATCGAGAGCTTCTGGCCATCAAGCTCGCCCTGGAGGAGTGGCGACACTGGTTGGAGGGGGCCAAACATTCGTTCCAGGTGATCACAGATCATAAAAATCTTCAATACCTAAAAGATGCTAAAAGACTCTGTCCTCGTCAGGCCCGTTGGTCATTGTTCTTCTCCAGGTTTCAATTCTCTATCTCCTATCGACCAGGTTCAAAGAATATCAGAGCAGACGCACTTTCCAGAATTCACGACCAGCATGAAATTATTGAGACACCGGCCAAGATCCTTCCCGATCAGATCACTATCTGTCCCATCCAATGGTCCGCTCCTACAGTAAACGCCACTCCAGAATCCAGAACTCCGCCGGGCTGTCCCCCCAATCGACGCTTCATCCCTGAAAACCAACGGGTAGATCTCATTCATTCCAGCCATACATCTCTGGGCACAGGACATCCTGGGGCCAACAACACCCTCTCGCTGCTATCCCAACGCTTTTGGTGGCCGAACATGGCGAGGGATGTGAGAAGGTACGTCCAAGGCTGCAGAGAATGCGCTATGTCAAAGAGTCCTCGCCATCTACCTGCTGGTAAACTCCATCCCTTGCCCATCCCAAACCGCCCCTGGTCACACCTAGGAGTTGTCTGAAGGTAACACCTGCATTCTAGTCATCATAGATCGATTCTCTAAATTCTGTCGTTTGATTCCTTTGAAAGGTCTACCCACAGCCCTAGAGACCGCCGAAAACCTGTTCAACCACGTCTTTCGAAATTTTGGGTTACCAGAGGACATAGTCTCGGACCGAGGACCCCAATTTATATCCAGACTATGGAAAGCATTCTTCAGACTCCTAGGTGTGACCGTAAGCCTCTCGTCTGGCTATCACCCCCAAACCAACGGCCAGACAGAGAGGAAAATTCAGGAAGTGGGGCGGTTCCTCCGGACCTTCTGTCACGGTCACCAAAACTCCTGGAGCCAGTTTCTGGGCTGGGCGGAATACGCCCAGAATTCCCTGCGGCAACCTACCACCGGACTCACGCCATTCCAGTGCATCTTAGGGTTCCAACCTCCACTCTTCCCCTGGGATGGCGCACCATCTGATGTCCCCGCAGTGGATTACTGGTTCCGGGAGAGCGAGAGAGTCTGGGACGATGCTCATCACCATCTCCAGAGGGCAGTACGCAGAACAAAGGAGGTATCTGATAAGAGGAGGATTCCAGGCCCCATCTATACTCCAGGACAGAAGGTCTGGCTCTCCACCAGAGATATCCGTTTGCGACTGCCCTCCCGAAAATTAAGTCCCAGATTTGTTGGTCCCTTCACCATCCTGGAACAGGTCAACCCCGTCACATACAAGTTACAGTTACCACCACAGTACAGAATCCACCCCACATTCCACGTGTCCCTCCTAAAACCCTTTCACGATCCTCTGATTCCCTCCACAGAGCCTGGCCATGAAGAGGAACCTCCTCCCCCACTGATGTTAGAAGAAGGGGCTATCTACCAGGTCAAGGACATCCTACGGTCCCGGCGTCGTGGTGGTCAGCTTGAATATCTCGTCGACTGGGAAGGATACGGCCCAGAAGAAAGGTCATGGGTCCCCAGATCCGATATATTAGATCCCGCACTTATGGAAGAGTTCCACTCCAATCACCCAGAATTTCCAGCACCTCGAGGACGAGGTAGACCACCACGACGTCGGAGGTTCAGGCCCTCAGGAGCGGGCCCTGGGGAGGGGGGTAATGTCACGGATTGGCCAGGCTCTTCCACCAACATCACGCATCGAGCACCTTCACCTGAGTATTAACCACGCACAGCTGCACCCAATCACTCCCATGCACTATATAAGCACACACCTCACTTCACTCATTGTCCGGTCTCGTTCCTACGAAGCGGACTCTGAGTGAACCACTTCCTAGGTTTCACTCCCCTACGATCTCAGCAAATATACTTACCTTATCTCTGTTTTCATTCCAGTCTGTCCAGTGTTCCAGTTGTCCTGTCAATGTTGTGTGTCTCGTCAGTCTGTCTTCCCCGCAAGTCCTCTGGTGTGTGCATTCGGTCATCCTTCTGTGTCTGTCATCCCATCTGGCAAAGAGAATCATCAGTTCATCCAAACTCCATTTCAACTCTCAATCATTATCCAAATTACTCTGCTGTTGTAATAAACCTCATTTATACTTACTCCCCTTGTTTGTCCGTCTGCTTCCGTAACAGCAATATCATGTCTGTTGTTTATATAGATAGAATTTGCGAATCTGAGTTCATTTGATCTGTTCAATACAAATATATTTTTAAATAATGTTGCTATAGCCATATTTGTTTTCTTTCTATTGACGTCAGATATGTTTCCAACATTTTTCAATATATCTTCTTTTGTTTTAAACAGGAAAAGGGAAACGTAGTTTAGAACCATTTGAGGGACAGTAAATAATGAGTCATTTAAAATTTTGGGGTAAAATATATCAAAATCAAACGTCACTTACTGTTCATCAAACACCACGCAAACCACTACTGAATGCTCAAACAAACTCTAATTTATACATAGTAATGTGAAATCAGACTGCATCATTTGACCCCCGAGCATAGAAGCTTTTCACTTATGTACATTCATTTTCTTTCGGCTTAGTTCCTTTTTTCATCAGGGGTTGCCAAAGCGGAATGAACCGCCAACTTGTCCAGCATAAGTTCTACTCAGCAAATGCCCTTCCAGCTGCAAGCTAGTACTGGGAAGCACTCATCCACACTCATTCACACACATACACTACATACAGTTTAGTTTATTCAATTTACCTACAGCGCATGTCTGGACTTGTGGGGGAAACCGGAGCACCTGGAGGAAACCCACGCCAACACAGGGAGAACTTGAAAACTCCACATAGAAATGCCAAGTGACCCAGTCAGTAATCGGAACCAGCAACCCTCTTGCTGTGAGGAGACCACTGAGCCATTTTGCTGCCTACTTATGTACATAAGCCGGCAGCTGGCTCTCTGCAACTCTCACATGGTCGCCCACTGAAGCTAGTACCTGGTCAGTACCTGGATGGGAGACCACATGGGAAAGCTAGGCTGCTGCTGGAAGTGGTGTTAGTGAGGCCAGCAGGGGGCGCTCAACCTGCGGTCTGTGTGGGTGCCAATATCCAAGTATAGTGAAGGGGACTCTATACTGCTCAGTAAGCGCCGTCTTTTGGAAGAGACGTTAAAACCGAGGTGGTTAAAAATCGAAAAAGAGTAGGAGTTTAACGTGGCCAAATCTGCTCACTGGCCTCTGTCCATCCACCCTGATCTCACGAGAAAACGTAAGTATTTTACGTTTTGTCAGTTTAGTGGCTAATTCGTACGAATTTGTACGAGTTTAGTCGTACGAAATTGTACAATTTTAAAAAGGAGGCGTGGCACCTAACCCCACCCCTAAACCCAACCGTCATTGGGGGGTGAGCAAATTGTACAAAAATGTACGAATTAGATCGTGCGAATTCATACAAAATAGCCACTGAATCAAAAAGTTACGAATTGCCGTGAAATCGTGTTGGTCCATCATGCCCTCCTAACTATCCCCATATCATAATTGGCTTCATCACTCTGTCTCCTCTCCACCAATCAGCTGGTGTGTGGTGTGCGGTCTGGCGCAAAATGGCTGCCGTCGCGTCATCCAGGTGGATGCTGCAAACTGGTGGTGGATGAGGAGATCCCCCCATTGTGTAAAGCGCTTTGAGTGCGCTATATATTTAAGAAATCATTATTATTATTATTATTAATATTATTATTATTATTATATGAAACATAAAAAACATATGACACAATTGAGTAGGATAATCTTTTTATCCGATAATTATAGAATAGGAATCAGAACCGTCTGGAGCGTCTGCGCTGTCAAAAAGAGTTTCATGGTTCCAAAAGCCATTGTGCTTCATTTTGAGGCACAAGTAATTTATTATATAAGGAAAAAAGCCCCACAGTGGCTTTTCCTGCATGCAGCAGCAAATTTAATTTTTCTTTTTAAAGTTTGGTGCAAGTTTATAAGAAAGTGATGATTTTGTTTTCTTTGACTCATTGGATGAAAACGTTGCTTTATCCACAAATGTTTAATGCAATATTGCAGTTTTGCACAGCACTGTATATCAAATACTATTGTTGTTAACAATTTATAGTATTTAAATTGTGAATAATATGCACAATATATAATTATAGGAGGCCATTACAGGGTAGGGCTCCAATATTATGTCAAAAAACAACATTATTATTAGAATATTTGTTATTATATTATTAAGATTTTTGTTTTTGATATAGTTGTAGTTGTTTTTAAAAATGTCTGTTATTAAAATACATATACTGTACAATGCCTTAATTTGGCAACTCATACCAAACATGCCAATTCATGCCACATACTGACAAATTTTCAAGTTTCAGTTTACCTGACCCTCTTGTCTTGAAGGCCACTAAATTACAATAAAATTTTAGTGGTGTGGGACCTCCAGGACGTGACAGAGCTATAGCTTCTAGAAAACTCATTGTATAGTACAAATAATGCTGGTTGATTTTAATGTGTAATTGTCAATGAATGAGTGAATGAATGGATGGATGGATGGATGGATGGATGGATGGATGGATGAATGGATGGATGGATGGATGGATGAATGAATAAATGAATGAATGAAATAATTAATTAATTAATTAATTAATTAATTAATTAAGTGTCACTGTGGAAGTTTTCACTTTCTACATGATAAAAAAT
Source organism: Danio aesculapii (assembly GCF_903798145.1). Lineage (NCBI taxonomy): Eukaryota > Metazoa > Chordata > Actinopteri > Cypriniformes > Danionidae > Danio > Danio aesculapii. The sequence goes on along the minus strand of NC_079450.1, from coordinate 48,519,490 downwards.
AAAGGCAATTCAATTCCCAAGACCAACTACAAATACAACGTGTAAACATATATTCATTCATTCATTCATTCATTCATTCATTCATTTCTGCTTACTCCCTTTACTAATCAGGGGTCGCCACCACGGAATGAATCGCCAACTTATCCAACATATGTTTTACGCAGCGGATGCCTTTCAGCAGCAACCCATCACTGGGAAACGTCCATACACACTCATTCACACACATACACTATGGACAATTTACCTTTCCCAATTCACCTACATGACATGTTTTTGTGTGGGAAACCGGAACACCTGGTGGAAACCCACATGCAAACTCCACATAAAATGCCAACTGATGAGCCAGCAACCTTCTTGCTGTGAGGCGGTCGTGCTAACCACTGCGCCACCGTGACGCCCATAAACATATATCCTGAATCGAATTTGCAAAAAAAGCACTACATTTAATACAATTTACTATTTAAAACATATTGTGTCATTAACTGTTACAATAAGTCATTATAAAAGATCATACTTAATCTAAATTTGAATTAAAATGGGCTCAAATAAACATTCGCGTAGATTTGTCTGTATTCCATCCACTTTCATTCATGGTGTTATAAAATTAGATCTCTGGAGTGCTTTCAGACCAATTGCAAATACAACTTACTCGTGTAAACATAAATCCTGAATCTAATTTGCATAAAAAACACTACATTGAAGACGATTTTAAAACACATCGCCTCATTAACTGTTATAACGACATTATAAGTCATTATAAAAGATCATACTTAAACTAAAATGAAATTAAAACTGTCTGAAATAAACACTCTCATAGATTTGGCCGTATTCCATCCATCACAGTTCATGGTGTTTTAAAATTAGATCTCTGGAGTATTTTACAACACATATCATTCACTGTTACAAATAGACATTAATAAGTCATTTTAGCATTTCATACTTTAAAAAGTTTAATTTAAATATGTAATTCATCATGGTGTTATAAAATTTGACCTCTGGAGTGGTTTCAGATCAATTGCAAAAACAACTTACTCATGTAAACATAAATCCTGAATCTTATTTTCATAAAAAACACTACATTCAGGACGATTTTTAAGCACATCGCCTCATTAACTGTTACAATGACATGATTAAGTCATTTTAAAATGTCAAACTTAAACTAAAATGAAATTAAAACTGTCTGAAATAAACACTCTCATAGATTTGGCTGTATTTCATCCACCACAATTCATGGTGTTTTAAAATGAGATCTTTGGAGTATTTTACAACACATATCATTCACTGTTACAAAATGAAATTAATAAGTCATTTTAGCATTTCATACTTAAAAAAACTCAGCTTAAATTAATAATGACTGAAAACGTATTTTCTGTATTAATCCATGATAAAATGAGACCTCTAGAGTGGTTTCAGATCAATTGCAAATACAACTTACCGATGTAAACATTTAAAAAACACTACATTTAATGCTATTTTAAAACACAAAGCCTCATTAACTGTTACAAAGACATTAATAATCATTTTAAAATATCATACTTAAACTAAAATGAAATGAAAACTGTCTGAAATAAAATAAAAAAAGTATAGATGTGTCTGTATTCCATCAACTATTATCCATGGTGTTATAAAATTAGATCTCTGGAATGGTTTCAGACCAATCACAAATACAACTTACTGATGTAAACATAAATCCTGAATCCACATTTGCATAAAAGCACTTTTATTTTAAAACACATATCATTCACTGTTACAAAATGACATTATTAAGTAATTTTTAGCATTTCATACCTAAACTGAACTTAAAACCGTCTCAAATCAAAACGTCATCTAGAATTTTCTGTATTGCCGTAATTCATTCCGTTATATAATTAGATTTCTGGAGTGGTTTCAGATCGCACATACCTAAAATAATCGCAAATACCCTAGTACTTTATTGCGTCCCAAAGCAGCGAGCAGCCTCTGCGTAATAATATTTCCTTCTAGTGTAGCTGGAGGATTTGGTTTCTCTGCGCGCAAAGGAGAGCGCTTCACAGGACCTTCAAGGCGATCATATCTCTACACAGGAATACACAGGGCGATTATTAACGCAGCATTCGTTCACATATACGATTTTCACTGTTAAGATTATTCAATATCCATAATGGATCTTCTACCTGAGAATAACTTGACAGATGAGGTTCTGGAATACCCGGTGTGCTCGGAATGGAAGGAACATCCCGAAGGATCGGTGTTTCATCTCGCGCATATTATGCTGGTTTTGGGATTTATGGGAGGTAGTGGCTTTTATGGATTACTCTACATGTTCTGCTTTTTAACGCTGGGCTTTTTCTGTTACTCGATCTGGGCTTGGTCCGACCCCTGCACGACAGACTCGTTTTCATGGACTTTTGCGCTTTTCGCCCTCTGTTTGGGACAGCTTATCCACGTGGCGTACCGATTACGAAGCGTCACTTTTGAAAAAGAGTTCCAGGATCTGTATGAATGCTTATTCAAAAAGCTGGGGGTGTCCTTAACACACTTCGGGAAAATCGTGGAGTCTTGTGAAGGCGATGTCCACACTATTGAGAAAGACCACTTCTTTGCTATGGAGGGTAAAACGCCTATTGACAAACTGTCAGTTCTTGTTTCAGGCAGGTGAGGGGATTTATTTTTACCCCTGATGATGATGATGATGATGATGATAGTAATAATAATAATATCAAATGTCTGTAATAATAATAATAATAGCTAATATCTTGTATCTGTATGTGTGCTTAAATGGATAGTACATCCAAAAATGAAAGTTTACAACTCTTCCTCAAGTGTTTCAAAACCTTTACGAGTTTCTTTATTCTGTTGAACACAGAGAGAGCGAGAGAGAGAGAGAGAGAGAGAGAGAGAGAGAGAGAGAGAGAGAGAGAGAGAGAGAGAGAGAGAGATTTTGAGGAAAGCTGAAAACCTGTAACCATATTGACTTTAATAGTAGGAAAAACAAATACTATGGAAGTCAATGGTTACAGGTTTTAAGCATTCAAGCAATGCCATTTTGCTGTTTGTTCAAACTACTTACGTAAAATGAGATGAAACAACATAGAGGAGAGTGAGGACGGTGGCAACATGGGGCAGGAATCATCCATTCATGATGAGCTAGAGTAATGATATTTATACTACATATTCTCAGTTAGACCCTCCTTCAATCAGAAGGAAAGCAGCCATGTGTGCCCATTCCTTTAGTATAAAACTCGTTTTGAGGTTAAAAAAATATAGTTTTTTTTTAATGTTCAGAATATTTATCATGCTGTCTAATCTGTTTTTGTGGAACATTATACATTCATGTAATTTAAATTCCTGCTTTCTTCCCTTTAAATAGGTATAGCTATTAAGTGTTAAAGCTATTGTATCTACCTAGCATAGGAAGTTTAATCATGGTTGACAGAGTAGGGACATGCTGTTGCAACTGTCCCCAATTACAAAATTAATTTAAAAGCTTGTTATATTAGCAATTTACAATTTTAATTTTATTACAGTTTCAATGTAATTTTATTTCAAAGAATGAATTATTTGATTAATTCATTTTAAAGGTCAAATAAATAATTTAGTAAATGTTCAGTCTAGATTTTCAGTCAATATATATTTTTTTGGATTTTTCAGGTTTTTGTAGGCCTGATAATTGACCAAAACATGGTTGTTGCTTGTTTTTTTAAGTCTGTATTTACAGTGCTTAGCATATATAAGTACACCCCTCACAAATCTCATATTTTTAATAGGAAGCTATACAATATTATATTTGAGCATATACATTATATTAGACAGGTCCAAAAACTAGTACATGCAAATTTATATGTTATAGAAAAATATTAAATACAAATAAAATAAAAAAAGAGGAATAATCAAGAGAAGCAAAAAAAAAAATGTTTACAACTTTGTTGAAATTTTGTAGGTTGTAATTATTATTATTATTATTTATTTATTTTTTGCAATATTTTGCTTAAATTTATTTGTATTATCTTTCAATTTCTAAATATGTTTGGTGACTAAAATATTATTTTAATAAATATATCTGTTTATTAAATCTGTTTTGTTTAAATGCACCAAAATATATTGCCTATATTCACTGAGAAATTGATCAAATATATTGGGGTGTGCTCAAATATGCTAAGCACTGTATATGATCAATTTAACAAATTTAACAATTTAACCAATTTACATTTAGTCGTTTTACAAAAATGAAAAATGTAAATAAAATCCAACCTGATGTTTTAAATTTTTTTATCAATACATTTCAATGAATGTTGCAGCTGTCCCTATGGCTTGTTGCAACCATCCCCCTGCATGCTCTGGGTAAGTTGCAACATTTGACTTTGTCTGTTCAAGTTTAAATTCTGCTTATCATTTGTACAAATATTATAACAATGCGGGTGGATGTCTGATAGATGTGAGTTTTTAATATTAAAATTTTGGGTTTCTACAAAAAACGGTCTCTGAGAAATTGAAGAAAATGCTAAAAGTATTGCAACTGTCCCCACTCTCCCTACATTCACAAAAAAATTGTTGCTTGTCCAAACTACTTACTTAAAATGAGTTGAAACAACTCATGTTCAATCCATTTATGTTCAATCCACTTAAATTTGTAAAATCTAGTAAGTTAATCCTTTATGTTGCGCACAAACACAAATCACAAAACACAAATCGATAGTGAAGAACCCAGCATTTTCTACCGTGTTCTTCAAAATATCTTCTTTCGTGTTTGACAGAAGAAATAAACTCTTAAAAGTTTGAAACAGGTGAATGGTGAAAATCATTGGCTGAACTTTTCTGTTAAAGGCAATCACGACATTTTCTCATTAAAAACAGGATACGAGTGACGGTAAACGGGGAGTTTTTGCACTTCATCTATCCATTTCAGTTCCTGGACTCTCCAGAGTGGGATTCCCTCAGACCCTCAGAAGAAGGCTTTTTTCAGGTGAAAATATTTTAATACATCATCTGCTCGTCTGTATGTTTTGTTATTAAACGTCTTGCTTCATTGCAGGTGACATTACGCGCTGATATCCGTTGCCGGTACGTGGCGTGGCGGAGGAAGAAACTGTACCTGCTGTTCGCGCAGCACCGCTACATCGCCAAGATCTTCGCGCTGCTGGTGCGCAATGACATCGCGGAGAAACTCTTCTCCCTGAACGACAAGGCTTTCGACATCCGCGGGTTCCGCTATGATCTCCGGTTACCAAGCTTCTGTAACGGCCCGGGGCCAGAAATAGCAAACACAAATGAATCCCGGCCAGTGCTGGGACAGAATGAAACCAAACCAGCAGAGAGAGACTCGTGAAAAACCCCCACGCTCTAATGTCTTAAATGATTGTGGTCCTCATTTTTATTCTGCATTTTTTTATATATCTTGAATCCGCTTGAGAATGCGTCCTTGTTTTTTATCAGTGTATTCTTTGTATTTTATTCTATTCAATTTTAGGTTACAGTTGACCATGGACCACAAAACCAATATTAGGTTGTATGGTTTAATTGTATAAGTCAAAATTAGATTTTTCTTTCATGCCAAAAAGTATTACACGTTAAAAGAATTGCAAGTTACGTAATAATATTTATTTTTCCAATGAATAAAGTAAGACATTACTTTAAAAAAGTTAATAATATTTCAGTTACTCTTTTTTAAATTACCTTTTAGATTAATTCGCTTTAATAAACTATTTTGCTGAATTAAAATTAAAGTATAGTCACATTAAGTCAAGCACTCAAGAGAATGAGCTCCCAGCGGGAACAGACAGAAACCAAGATGGCAGAGCCTTACATTTCTGTGATGGAAGTATTCTTATTATTTTAAACACATGGAAGAAAAGGAGATAGTCTCAATGGGCAGTGATTTTACTGAACTAATATGACAAAAATACAAAAGTAGCAAACACATTGCTTTTAACTATCATTAATCTGTATAAACAGCATGGCCTTAGGAAGTTCTCAGAAAGTAACATTATTCTAATTTTCTTTTGAATTAATTGTTTAAAGGTAAATAAAGGTGTAGCTTATACAGTGTGTCGTTAAATGCAGCGCTCCTCTATTTAAAAAAGAGAAAAATACCCTGCAATTTCTGAAAGAGATAAAGCCTCAGGTAGGTATGAAAAAGTAACTCAAAAGTAATGTAACGCATTACTTTCTATAGAAAGTAACAAAGTAACGCAATAGTTACTTTTTTGGGGAGTAACTCAATATGCATTACTTTCAAAAGTAACTTTTCCCAACACTGGTAAAGATCACGCTCCATGAAGACATTTGGTACATTTGCCTCCCTAAATACATCAAAATAAATATTTTTATTAGTAAGACGTACTGCTAAAAACTTAATTTGGACAACTTTAATTGTGATTTTTTTCTCAATATTTAGTTTTTTGGACCCTCAGATTCCAGATATTCAAATAGTTACATACACTGTAAAAAAAAATTTGTAGTCTTAATTTTTTTTGTTGAATCAAATAAACTTTACTAGTCATCTCAACTAACCTCAATCAAACTGACTAAAATATTAAGTCAAACTTTGTGCAACTTTAAAAAATTAGTTGGAACCTGATTAATTAAAAAATAAATAAGTTGTTAAAAAATAAGTCAAAGCAGCATAAAAATATTCATTGTCTTTACTTTTTGTTGTTCATTTTCATTCATACAGTTATCAATGAAAAAGGTTATTTATTCTGCTCTCAGATTATGTATAACCCCAGTTACCAAAAACTGACCCTTATTATTGGTTTTGTAGTCCAGGGTAACAATTTATTTAAAATGTCCGGTTACACAAAAATATGGTATTTAATAAAATGTTATTACAGTGTTTATTTAGGCATGTATTTCTAAAAAAAAATGTTGTTTGGAAGGATGAGAGATTCCACATGAAAAAACACTGAAGTAATTTGTTTTGTCATAAATACTATAATGTTTTTGAACCATATTATAGCATATTATATTATAGTCTAGTACAGGGGTATCCAAATTCGGTCCTGGAGGGTCTATGTACTGCAGATTTTAGCTCCAACTTGCCTCAACACACCTGGAAAGACGTTTCTAGAAAGCTTAGCAAGAGCTTGATTGCTTGCTCAGGTGTGTCTGGTTGAGGTTGGAACAAAACTTTGCAGGACACTGGCCCTCAGGACCAAGTTTGGACACCCCTGGTCTAGTACAACTCTTCGTTAATGAATGCTCCAGCATACTGTATATAAACTAGTGAACTGCTAATATGTTGTAAATTCTATAGTATAGTATACTTTAGGTTGTACAACAGAAAACTGGTGTATTAATTGTAGTATAATCCACTCACCGGCCACTTTATTAGGTACACCTGTCCAACTGCTTGTTAACGCAAATTTCTAATCAGCCAATCACATGGCAGCAACGCAATGCATTTAGGCATGCAGACATGGTCAAGACTGAGCATCAGAATGGGGAAGAAAGGTGATTTAAGTGACTTTGAACATGGTTGTTGGTTCCAGACGGGCTGGTCTGAGTATTTTAGAAACTGCTGATCTACTGGGATTTTCACATACAACCACCACTAGTGTTTACAGAGAATGGTCCGAAAAAAATATCCCTGTCACCATGTCATAAAGCGCAAATCACCTCAGACTGGTTTCTTGAACATTACAATGAGTTCACTGTACTCAAATGGCCTTCATAGTCACCAGTTCTCAATCCAATAGAGTACCTTTGGGATGTGGTGGAACGGGAGATTCACATCATGGATGTGCAGCCGACAAATCTGTAGCAACTGCGTGATGCTGTCATGTCAATATGGACCAAAGTCTCTGAGGAATATTTCCAGGACCTTGTTGAATCTACGCCACGAAAGATTAGTTCTGAAAGCAAAAGAAGGTCCAAACCAATACTACTAAGGTGTACTTAATAAAGTGGCCGATGAGTGTATATAGTTTAATATATAGTGAGTATTGGGTAGTTTTTTTTTCTATTGTTGTATATTAACATGCATAATGTATATATCAAGCATTGTATATTATCTTACTAGAGTATGGTTAAAAAAAACTATTGTATTTATTAAAAATCACTATAGTATTTTTTCATATGGGATTTATATCATTTTTGTGGAAGCTTTAATATTAAAGCACAATTATTTCAGTATATCTACTTTACCCATAAATGATTGCATCAAATAAGAAAACATTCAACACAACACTGTGCCGATGTGATATTTGACTGTTTCCTGTGTCATGTTTGCTTTACACACATATTAATTGTTCATCTTAAATGTCCATTATTGTATGAAATAAAATAAAAATTAACTACAATCAACAGAAGTCATTCCAAAATGGGAGAATGTCCAAGATAAGACAAATTAAGTTAATTTGTCAACATTATGTTGCCATGACCATGTTGTGTTGGCGTGGGTTCCCTCTGGGTGCTCCAGTTTCCCCCCACAAGTCCAAAGACATGCGATATAGGTGAATTGGGTGAGCTAAATTGTCGTATGGGTGTTTCTTAGAGATGGGTTGCAGCTGGAAGGACATCTGCTGCGTAAAAGTTGGCGGTTCATTTCGCTGTGGCGACCCATGAATGAATGAATGTTGCCATGACAGGCTTAGATCTGTTTTGAGGAGAAAACTTGTTTATGATCCATATCCGCGTATAATGTACCAATCAGTACTGAAATTTTAAAAACGTCCATTTACCGCTAACATGCTAGCGCATTCTTAAACACAGCTGTTCGTGTGCTCAACAGATATGACTGGGATTGGCTGTGAAGGTCATCAGTTTAACACTATTCACTGTTCACTTATCAGCGAATGACTTATATGTGACCTTCACGGCCAATCACAGTCATTTCTGTTAAGCATGTGAACACAATAGCCAATCAGCCATGTTTAAGAATGCACCCAATAGAGCTCAAATTGTAAAAAAGCCATTGTTCAGTTTATGCACATTTAAAATAGGTGTTGTATGACGATTATTTCATCTCTCATTTAGAAGAAAAGGTGTGGCATATTTAGTGAGTCGCGCCACCGCGAATCAGTTCAGTTAAGAATCAACCAAATCAAGCAAGCGTTCGCGAATCAGTTCAGTTCCGTTCAAATCAACCGAATGAAAAAATCGAAAGTGAATCAGTTCAGAAAGGCGATGTGAAAGCAGAGGTCCTACAATCTCATCTTTAACGGCGTAAAACAGTAAATTATCGACTCGTTCTGTAGCACCTTCACTTTGTGAACTGCAGAAGGGTATATGATAATCCGGATTGACAGCGGATGGGTTTTAATAACGCTTATAGACGGTGCCGAAGTCTCGCTCGTGACGATCTTTGCAAGTGCGTCAATGAAGAAAGTGAGTTACACTCGACAGTACATTATATTATTAATATGATTGTCAGTTACTTGTGTTTAATTGATGTACAACTGCTGCATTGTTGATGTAATGTTTGAGTATTTAATTGTCCACATTACTATTATCTACATGCATATTGTATGGCTATGACTCAGCACATTAGTAGTGCTGCTGGTGTCCATCATACGATGATTCAAACTATTACTGATCACGTTAATTTGTTCATTATAGAACCACATGTGTAAGAGTCGTATGAAGCAGCATCATAATTATTCAGCAACATCCAGTACTGGCTGAAATTCCTGCCCTTCTCATCGCGGGAGGATTCATTGTGCACCAACGGCCCTGAGACTGTAGCTAAAAGACCAGCTTCATTCAACCTCCTGGTATCTGAACGTGTAGAAAGGACCTTTTATAATAGTTTTCTTTACTATTGATTAGTAAGCAATCAGCATTATTCTTTACATCCTATTGTGAACCTTTATTTCATTATTATTTGCGCAGGCCTACGCTTTTTTGATGTATGTTTTTGTTTCATTTAAATAATATTGTTATTTGAGGATTAATATATCCTATTTGAGTAAACACCTACAATTTAGTACGTCTGTGTTTTTTCTTTCATGGTTATTGGACATTAATAGTGTTAATATACATACTGAGACGATTGGCACCGTAACAGTTACCAGTGCAACCCCGTTCTACATAACATTTATGGTCCTTCGAGCCGGAGCACAACCGTCTCAGTAACGATGTCCAAACCAGGAGAGAAAATGTTAGATAGTGACGTAGTTCGCCCACGTAGAATTACTAGACCGCCTTCATATCTTCAAGATTATGAGTTTGGTTTAGCTCAGACACAGCATACATTCGCACACGAGCATGCTAGTGCAGTAAGAAATACTGATGTTATCTCTTTCATCCACGAAATGAGAGAAGAGAGCAAGCAGCTGAGGCAAGAGGTGCAACGAATTTCAGAAATAATCACTAATTTACCTGTGTTAGATACACCACAGGTTTCGCCCTCCTTACAGCCATCTCCTAATGCGGAGTTTGACAGATCGCCATCCTTTCAGCCCCCTAGGAGGATGTCTCCCCCTCATTATGAGCAAAGTTCTGATCAACCCGAACTGCCCCCACCAGTGCCTCCAAGAGATGAGTCTCTGCATGTGTATAATGATAGCCGACAAGACCTCATTGAAGATCTCATACATCGTCTAAAGGAAACAGGACGACTGAGTGGTGCTCCAATACATTCAGGTCAGGCAACACCTCAATACGCGGAGCCCCCCATGGTAGAGAGGAAACTCATGTCACATGCAATCGATCGTCATAATCAGTCTACTCCAACTAATCGGCTATATGATGAATCTAACCCATTACCCAATCACTTTCGTCAACCCCCTCGAGATCCATGTCATCCTCCTGCTGACCCATATAAATATAACTCGCATTCAGAGTACCAGCCTGCCAGAAATTTTTGTGATCCACGTTATGGGCATTTAACTCAAACTTCCCACAAACCAGTCATGCTTGAACATTCAGGTCCTTATTTTCAACGAGAACGGAGAAATGATCGCTATCCTGATAATGAACGATTCTATTCAACTGATATGTCATATCCAACCTTGCACCAAGAGCCTAATCATCATTACCAGCCTACGTCAGTCCAGTATCGTGGGCCTACACCCACCATCCCAGATTTTATACATGATGATCCGCGAGAGTTTAATCGACTTAAACTTGCTTTAGATAACGTTTTGCCTGAAGACGCATCTGAATCCTTCAAGTTTCAAATACTCATGGATCATTTGAAATTAGAAGATGCCTTGCTCATTGCAGATTCTTACAGTCATGGTCCTTCTCCCTTTAGTGACACTATGCGAGCACTTATAGACATGTATGGGCAACCACACCAGCTGGCACTGCAGCGAATATCCAGTTTGATGGATGGGCCCAATATCAGAAGTGGAGATGTCAGAGCCTTCAAAGGATTTGCTCTTCGTGTTCGTGCTTTAGTAGGGATGTTGAATCAGTTGGGTAGTCCAGGATGGACCGAGCTGAAATGCGGTTCTCATGTATCACGCCTCTAACAAAGTTGCCTTATGATCTGAGAGCCAACTTTAAGAGATTTATCAACCCACTGCAGACTCCCATCCCTACACTGCTAGATTTAGCCGACTGGCTTGAATATGAGGTACGTGTGCAGGTAGAGGGAACACGATACACTACCTTCCTTGATCGAGAGAAGTTTGGTCTACACAAGGATAAGAGGCCAGGATTTCCTGCTCGAAAGCCAACTACTATCCTACATGGGAGAGACCAGAAGGAAGTATTAACAGGAAACTTAGGTACAGGGTCAGTACCTTCAGGAAAAACACAGGAGAATCCCAAGAAGTATTGTCCCTTTTGTGATACCATCAATCATTATATGAATCAGTGCTCAAACTTTAAGCTCCTGACTAAGCAACAGGTCGAGAATTGGATTAAAATGGGTCACCGATGCTGGAGATGTGGCCGAAGTCATCCAACCTCAAAGTGTACTCTAAAGGCGAAATGTAAACAATGCGAAAGGAGACATCTTGAAGTGCTGCATGATGTTAATACCAACTCTGATCCAAGCAGGATCAGAGAGTCAGATAGTAGCACAGATCCAGTAAGTTCTACTTCTCAGACCTTGTATCTGGACCGACCCACAAGCGGAAAGCAAGTGCTACTTAAATTGAGTCGGGTTGTGATTCGTAATGGGGACAGGTCACTAGAGACCTATGCGGTGCTGGATGATGGATCAGAGCGAACGATTCTATTGCATGAGGCTGCTCAACGTTTAGGCCTTCAAGGAACAATTGAGGACTTAGCGCTTCGTACAGTGAGACAGGAGGTACACACCATTCGTGGAAATTCAGTGTCCTTCACAATCGCTCCTGCTTCACAACCTGACAGATCATTTCAAGTTTTTGGAGCCTTTACTGCGAAAGGGTTGGGGTTAGTCAAACATACTTATCCCATCACTGAATTGCAGCAGAAACATGGCTATCTCAGAGATTTGCCTCTACATGCTATCAATCAGGCACAGCCATTAGTGCTTATTGGTTCTGACTACCCACATCTGATAACACCTGTGGAACCTGTGATATTGGGGTCTAAAGGAGGACCGGCAGCAGTACATACGAGACTTGGATGGACATTGCAAGGTCCATCAAGGATCCTTTGTTCTCAGCTCCAACCACAGGAATGTTTCTTTGTTTCTTGTGCAAAACCAGACTCAGAACTATTCAACCAAGTGGAGAACTTGTGGAAACTGGATATTCTGCCATATCGCTCTGATAAGGTTATGACACGCTCACGTCAAGATGCTGAGGCTATTCGGATTCTGGAAGAAAAAACAGTCAGAATTGATGTGGAGGGAGTCAAAAGATACGCAACCCCACTACTCTGGAAAGAGTCACTCCCACCATTGAATGCACCCAAAGAAGCTGTTCTACCTCTGCTACGTAGTGCAGAAAAACGACTGTCTAAAGAGCCCAAACTGACCGATATCTATAATGCTGAAATCCAAAAGTTACAGCAAGCAGGATACATCACTTTACCAACAACAAAGGAGTGTGGTTCGAGCTCTCCTTCATGGTATATACCTCATCATATCGTCCATCACAATGGAAAGAACCGCATAGTATTTAACTGCTCCTTTGAATACCAAGGTCAATCACTAAATGAGAACCTGCTACCTGGGCCTACTCTTGGGGCAAGTTTGTTGGGAGTACTACTTCGCTTCCGGGAGCATCCAATTGCTGTTTGTAGTGATGTGAGAGGCATGTTTCATCAAGTTCGCCTCCTTGATGAAGACAAACCCTTTCTCAAATTCCTATGGCGTGATGGCAATACGTCTGAGCCTCCAACCATCTATCAATGGGCAGTCTTACCTTTCGGAACCACCTGCAGTCCCTGCTGTGCTGTTTTCGCCCTTCAGACACATGTAGGAATCCTTGAGTCCACAGATGATGTGCGGCAAACTGTTGAACGTAATTTCTACGTAGACAACTGTCTTAAAAGCATCTCAGATGTGGAACAGGCCAGGCAGCTAGTAAACAGATTACAAAATCACCTATCGGAGGGTGGTTTCGAGTTGCGACAATGGGCCAGTAATGATCCTACGGTCATTGACCATTTTCCATCTGAGCTGAAGTCAAAGGGCAGCGAGATTTGGCTCAGCCAAGGTACAACTAACCCTCTGGAACGAACCCTTGGACTGATATGGAACTGCCGATCTGATACCTTAGCATACAAACCATTCCAAGAGGATAAAGGAGAAATCCCCATGCGCAAGATTTACCGCACACTTGCAAAGCAGTACGACCCCTTAGGGTATCTGATTCCCTTCACAACAAGGGCTAAGATCATTGTACAATTGCTCTGGAACAAGAAAAGAGGCTGGGATGACCCCTGCCTGCCAGCTGATCTGCTAGCTGCATGGGAAGAATGGGAGAATGAGCTTTCCCATTTAGCTCAGATCACCTTACCACGGTGCTACAGTGGTATTGTTCAGCAGCCATTCAAACATCGCAGTGTTCACATTTTCTGCGATGCTTCAGAGAGAGCCTATGGCTCAGTAGCATACTTGAGTACTGAAGATGATCAGCACAACACACAGATAGCTTTCCTAGCAGCAAGATCCAGAGTGGCTCCGAAGAGACAAATCTCCATTGCTGGCTTAGAGCTATGTGGGGCTCTGACGGGAGCACAGCTAGGTGCAGTCTTGAAGAGAGAACTGACGCAAGAGATCCACCACTTTGTATATTGGACTGACTCTACCACAGTTCTAGCTTGGCTGCAGTCTGATTCTTGCAGGTACAAGGTGTTTGTGGGAGTCAGAGTTAGCGAAATACAAGAGTTATCTGACCCAGGATCCTGACACTATGTCGATTCATCGACTAATCCTGCTGATGATATTACTCGTGGTCTGACGTTGACACAATTGACCCAAGACAATCGCTGGAGGCAAGGTCCAGCCTTCTTGACACAACCAAAATGTAACTGGCCAAAGGTTCCTGAACGTCAAAACCCTGATGAAGACTCTGAGCTTAGGAAACTCACCTTCTGTGGGACACTTAATGAAACACCAGTTATTCCAGATGTTCAGCAATTCAGTAGTTATCAAGAGTTACTAGACAACACAGTGAAATCCCTTCATGGGGCGGCTGAAAATGGACAACCACCACATGCAGATGACTATCATGAAGCAGAACTGACTCTCCTGAGACATTGTCAGATGCATGATTTCCCAAAGGAGTTTGCATTGCTCAAGGAAGGAAAGCCTGTACCAAACAGTAGTCAATTATCAGGACTTGCACCTGAATATGACCAAGACTCCAATCTGATCAGAGTGGGCGGCAGACTTAGAAGATGTGAGAGCCTCACCAAAGATATTTTACATCCTGTCGTTTTAAATCCCACTAATCCAGTAGTTACTCTTCTTATTAAGCATTATGATGCACAATTACTCCATTCAGGACCTGGAAGAGTGTATGCTGAGCTACGACGGAAATTTTGGATCCTAAGAGGGAGAGAGGCAGTGAAAAAGCATCAGCGCTGCTGCCCAGAATGCCAAAAGTGGAGAGGCCGACCAGTTATTCCGAAGATGTCAGATATTCCACCTTCCAGTCTTAGGTTGTTTAAACCTCCCTTTTACTCCACTGGGGTTGATTGTTTTGGCCCACTTATGATAAAGGTAGGCCGACGAACAGAGAAGAGGTGGGGTATAGTGTATAAGTGCCTTACCACTAGAGCAGTCAGTCTTGACCTTCTGGACCATATGGACACTGATTCATTTCTGTTGTCTCTCAGACGCTTTACTGCACGTCGGGGAAGACCTTATGAGCTTTTATCCGACCAAGGAACTAATTTCCGAGGAGGAAATACGGAATTGGAGGAAGCTTTTAAGGAGATGCAACCACTACTGAGAGACCAACTGGCTAAAGAACAAATCAGATTTCGCTTTAATCCTCCCAGTGCACCACACTTTGGTGGATCTTGGGAGAGAGAAGTGCGGTCTGTGAAGACAGCACTGCGGACCACCTTGGGTGCTCAAATAGTCACTGAAGAAGTCTTGAGGACTGTCTTAGTGGAGGTCGAAGGTATCTTAAATTCGAGACCACTCGGTTACGTGTCTAGTGATGTCGCGGATCCAGACCCTGTGACGCCAAATTCATTGCTCATGGGGCGGCCTGACTCCTCCCTACCTCAGGTAGTCTATCCGGAGTCGGATCTGCTCAGTCGAAAGAGATGGAGGCACAGCCAAATTCTCAGTGACCACTTTTGGAAACATTTTGTGCATGACTTCCTGCCTACATTACAACCGCGTCAAAAGTGGAAACAAGAAAGAGATAACATCACAGTTGGAACTGTAGTCCTCATAGCTGACGAGCAATTACCCAGAGCACTTTGGCGTGTTGGTACTGTTTCATCAATCATTCCTAGCCCTGATGGTAGAGTTAGAACAGCTGTCATTAAGGTGAAGGAACACACCTACACTCGACCAGTTGCCAAATTAATCAGACTACCCTCTTTACCACAAGATACAGATGTCATACAGTAAATATGCTGTTAGCAAATTTGACTACCAAATTTGGGGGCGGCTGTAAAAAAGCCATTGTTCAGTTTATGCACATTTAAAATAGGTGTTGTATGACGATTATTTCATCTCTCATTTAGAAGAAAAGGTGTGGCATATTTAGTGAGTCGCGCCACCGCGAATCAGTTCAGTTAAGAATCAACCAAATCAAGCAAGCGTTCGCGAATCAGTTCAGTTCCGTTCAAATCAACCGAATGAAAAAATCGAAAGTGAATCAGTTCAGAAAGGCGATGTGAAAGCAGAGGTCCTACAATCTCATCTTTAACGGCGTAAAACAGTAAATTATCGACTCGTTCTGTAGCACCTTCACTTTGTGAACTGCAGAAGGGTATATGATAATCCGGATTGACAGCGGATGGGTTTTAATAACGCTTATAGACGGTGCCGAAGTCTCGCTCGTGACGATCTTTGCAAGTGCGTCAATGAAGAAAGTGAGTTACACTCGACAGTACATTATATTATTAATATGATTGTCAGTTACTTGTGTTTAATTGATGTACAACTGCTGCATTGTTGATGTAATGTTTGAGTATTTAATTGTCCACATTACTATTATCTACATGCATATTGTATGGCTATGACTCAGCACATTAGTAGTGCTGCTGGTGTCCATCATACGATGATTCAAACTATTACTGATCACGTTAATTTGTTCATTATAGAACCACATGTGTAAGAGTCGTATGAAGCAGCATCATAATTATTCAGCAACATCCAGTACTGGCTGAAATTCCTGCCCTTCTCATCGCGGGAGGATTCATTGTGCACCAACGGCCCTGAGACTGTAGCTAAAAGACCAGCTTCATTCAACCTCCTGGTATCTGAACGTGTAGAAAGGACCTTTTATAATAGTTTTCTTTACTATTGATTAGTAAGCAATCAGCATTATTCTTTACATCCTATTGTGAACCTTTATTTCATTATTATTTGCGCAGGCCTACGCTTTTTTGATGTATGTTTTTGTTTCATTTAAATAATATTGTTATTTGAGGATTAATATATCCTATTTGAGTAAACACCTACAATTTAGTACGTCTGTGTTTTTTCTTTCATGGTTATTGGACATTAATAGTGTTAATATACATACTGAGACGATTGGCACCGTAACAGTTACCAGTGCAACCCCGTTCTACATAACACAAATGTTAGCAGGAAAATGACTTTTTGTCCACCGTGTCAAATACTTCTCAACCAATCAGATTGGCATTATTGTTCACATGCCCGAAGCTGCTGAAGTTACAGTAAACACCACTTGAAGGTGCTCAATGCACGGAGGCTATGGCTGCGTCCAAAATCCCCAATTACTCGATTAGGCACTACATTTGAGTTTGAATTTACTACACATCTGTTAGAAAAGTATGTACTATATAGTATGGAACCAATTGAAATTATAACGTAAAGTCCCCGCCTCAGTTGCATTGCTTCACTCTCTTTCTTGAATTCTCTTGTCTGGCATTATGGGATGGTGTAGCATCCATCAGATGCCTACTTCAGAATCTCACCGGATGTAATAGGTCATCCGGGTACTTCTCGCATAGGCTACTGTTTTTCGAATACTATGAATTCGAACGGGTGTCACGGTGGCGTAGTGGGTAGCAAGATCACCTCACAGCAAGAACGTTGCTGGTTCGAGCCCTGGCAGGGTCGGTTGGCATTTCTGTGTGGAGTTTGCATGTTCTACCTGTGTTGGGGTGGGTTTCATCCGGGTGCTCTGGTTTCCCCTACAGTCCAAAGACATGCGCTATAGGTGAATTGGGTAACCTAAAAGTGGCTGTAGTGTACGTGTGTGAAAGAGTGTGTATGGGTGTTTCCCAGTGATGGGTTGCAGCTGGAAGGCCATCCGCTGCGTAAAACATATGCTGGATAGGTTGGCGTTCATTCCGCTGTGGCGACCCCAGATAAAGGGACTAATAAAGGGACTAAGCCGAAAAGAAAATGAATGAATGAATGAATGAGTATGTGATTTCGGATGCAGCGAAGATGAACGTGTAGCTGCTTTTTTATTAGTGTCTGAACACATAGAGTTGTATGATATATGCAACAGCATAATGTCAGTAGGGGTGGAGAGTAGCAAATAGGATATGACATTAAGTTTAATTTCACTTTTCTTTCCTGACTTAAGTTCATTAAGCGCCATTTAATGGCCCATTTTCACTGAGTGGTACGGTACAGTATGGCCTTTCCACTGTCAAAAGGTACCTAAAAAAACAAACCATACCGTACCATTTTTTGATTACCCTTTGGAAAGAGTACCTAGCACAACAAAAGGGTAACAAAAAGTGGAGCTAGACGCGCAACTGAACGCTATTGGTTTACAGAGATGCGTCACTCGCTCGAGCAACAAGCAAGAATGAAAACAAAGGAAGAGCCATTTTTAAATACACAGCCGAAACATTACACATTAATAATATATACATTTAATAACGACCCATGGTCAGCCCAAGCTCAAGCAAACCTTGTTGTCATCTTGATGAACAGCTACAAAGCCAAGAAGAGCAGAATCTGCCCTGTGCCCCGTAGTCAAGGCCGCCTAAAGTGCAAGCGGTTTCACTTCTTCAGCTGATGATAATAACGTGCGCATGATTATTTAAATGCTTCTGACATCCGATCCTGTCAGAAACTAACAAACGCAAGACTGACGCACGAAAAACAAAGGAGAAGATGGAAAAAACAAAGGAGCAAATGAATCTTTCAGCAACTTAAAACATGAACAAACTGCCATGTTTAACTATTATCATCACCTCCTGGACTATTATAAACTCAGAATGATGGAATTACTTTCTAACAGAGGTTACTGGTGAAGATTAAGATGCAGATGAGAGGTTTGCACTGACTGTAGGGTACATGTTGTGTGTTGTTTTTTAACCCAAATAAGGACTAAATGTATGTTGTGTGTAGGTTATCTGTAATTGGTAACATATCAGAGACTGTATGGGGGTCTGTATGTGTTCATATATGTTGCATTTATTTATTTAGTGTATATAGTTGCAGACGTTACAGTAGGCTATTTCACACTATCATTGATCTGCAGTTATAATCCAATTATGTTTATTGAAAGGTTAGTAATCAACATTTCTACACAAGTATTTATGTGTATAAAGCATCTGTTTTGTAAGAAGTGCTTCTCATATGATATGTGAACAACCTGTACAGCTTTACTTTGACATTTTCTCGAGCGAGAATGACATCGACTGAAACTTTCTGACATACACCACGCCCACCAAAAGAGTACCATTGGTACCCTTTTAGCAGTGGAAAAGCAAGCCGGATAAAGGTGACCCGTACGGACCCGTGCTACTGTACCATTGTACTTTTGCATGTTCACTCTTATCCATTCTGATGAAAATCAACTGGGTTTGAATGCGAAAAAAGTCTCGAAAAATGCTGATGATAAACGTGAGCAAAAAGTCTTGTTGTGTATGAGCCTTGGCATAAAAGCAGTGGAGCTTTTATTATGCCACAGACAGACAATTCTTGTTCTTCTGGTCTTTTTAACCCGTGAGGGAGAAAACAGTGTTGTTTTCATTCATTCATTTTCTTTTCGGCCTGGTTCCTTTATCAATCTGGGGTTGCCACAGCGGAATGAATCACCAACTTATCCAGCATATGTTTTATGCAGCGGATGCCATTCCAGCTGCAACCCATCACTGGGAAACATCCATACACACTTAAGCACACATATACACTACGGACAATTTAGCTTACCTATACCACTTGTCTTTGGACTGTGGGGGAAACCGGAGCACCCGGAGGAAACACACGAGAACACAAGGAGAACATGCAAACTCCAAACAGAAATACCAACTGACCCAGCCGAGGCTCAAACCAAAGACCTTCTTGCTGTGAGGCGATTGTGCTTCCCAAGGTTCCTCGAAACATTTGGAATATTGAAGGTACATTAGTCAGCAAAATATATAACAGTAATGTTGTGGGATATTTAAAAGAAAACATCTTATATGTTGTGCCTCGGGGTCATGAATGTCTCCCTCTAGTGCTGGAGTTGTATGTGTGTATGTGTGTGTGTGCGCGCAGAGGAGTGGCCGCGTGGTTTGTGCCCATTTTAAGTCAATGCCTGTCATCTGGCCGGAATGCGCTCCTCACACACACACTGCGGCTCTCAGCTCTGCTAAACCTGTCTCTTATCTTCTGCATTAACATTCCTCCAGACCGAGCACATTAAAGCTGCATTCGACAACACGGTGAGTAGACAATGTTTTAATTTAGACAGTATTTTAAATATTGTTTTCTTATCTGAAGGTAGAACTTGGAGATATGGAAATAACATAAACAATAACGTGTTTCCATGAGTTCATTGGGGGACAGAGACAGCTGGAAAGTGGGTCTCTGATTTTTTCTGTCATTTAAATAAATTTAACCATGAAGAAATATATATATATATATATATATATATATATATATATATATATATATATATATATATATATATATATTGTAGTAATTGTAGTAAGCATGTTTTTGCGCATTCCATTTGTATAACCGCAGTTTTACTAAAGTAACCATGGTATGTTTGAATATAAATAAAAACAGTTAATTTGTTGTTAGCATGGTTGACTATATTAACCACAAATTAACCATAGTTTTACAACACTAACCATAGTTGTAGCATGGTAAGTAGTAGGCTAATACTGCGGTAATACAAACGGAAGTCAATGCGCAAAAAACAAGGTTATTGTACTTTTAAAAAACCATGGTAAATTGTCGTAGGGGTAGTTATATTTTTACGCCACTGCGTTATTTACATTGACGTGTTTACACTGATGGCTGTATTGCAGTTAGAAAAACATTATGAAGTTGTCATATAATTAATTAAATAACTTGGGTTAAACTTTTACAATCATTTAGTATGAAACATACACTCTTGAAAAAGGCAACACATTTGAATCATCACAAACCTCTTCTGCTTTGCTTTGTTTATGATTGTGGCCGTCCTAACAAACTCTCCATTTCCTAAACAGCTTGACCGCCTCAGAATGTCCGACTCTTACAACACAACATCCGCTTTGCCCTCCAGTGTTCCAGCAGCTACCTTGGATCCAAACGCCACATTATGCCAGGATTGGGAACAGTCCCATCACCTGCTCTTCCACCTGGCCAACCTGAGTCTCGGGCTGGGTTTCCTCATTCCCACCACATTAGCGCTTCATATGGTCTTCCTCAGGCTGCTGCTGATGACAGGTACACAGCGCCATCTTACGGTGCTCTACGGGATCTCGACGCGCTTGTGTTTATTCAGTTGATAAAGAATATTTTTAAGTATTTTGCTAGTATTTTGAATTGTGGTTCTTTTAAAAAATGAATACTCAAGAATTTTATCTTAAAATGTAAAGAATAATATTTTGACTTACCCTGCTCGTCAGGCTTTCAGTGGATCTGCCTTCAGCAGTGAGATTTACTAAAATGAACTGAAACAGTATTCCTTTAACTAGAACTACAGCAGCATTCTACTGCTACTCTCCTGCCTGCTTTTTTGCTGGAATGTTCCACAATCTAAAATATATTCTTATGGCTTTTTATTCTTTTCTTTATCAAAAATAAAACTCACCCTCATCTTGTTCCAAACCTTTATGAGTTTTTTCTGTTGATCACCAAAGAAGATATTTTGAAACATGTTAGAAGCCTGTAACAAATACTATGGAGGTCAATGGTTACAGGTTTCCAACATTTTTCAAAATATCTTATTTTGTGTTCAACAGAACATAGAAAATCAAACAGGTTTGTGTCAAGTGAAGGTTAACTAAATGATGACAGAATTTTCCCATTAAAGGCGACCTATTTTGCAAAAATCTCTATTTTAAGGTGTTTAAATACACTTAACAAACAGTTTGTGAACATAACTAGTTTAAAATGGTAACATTTTATAAACTGTAATCTCATTTCATAAAAACACTTTGTAGGAAAGAGGGCTGGGAGCAAAATGTCATTTAAATTTAAAGTGACAGTCACCAAAATGGCATAATTTGGATCAAAGCCTAAAAGGGGCAGATTCAAAGAGGTATTAAACATTTTTTGTGAAGTATTTTGTGCTGAAATGTCACATACACACTCTAGGGACATCAGAGACTTATTTTACGGCCCAATCACAATACTATTTTTGTACCCCTTCTCCTTGGCCCTTACAACCGAGGGTTAAGGAGAAGGGCTTCAAAACCTGCACACGTCATCATATGTCATCGCGATCTTTTGCTTCATGTGAGATCAGACGATCGCGACTGCTGTAGTTATTCCAGTTGTGTTATTTTTTTAGTATTTATCTTCAGGAAATCACTGAAGGCATATATTATGTTATCATAACGATCTAATGTGGCAATAATATCGTAGCTGTACTGTGCATTTACACAGTGGCCATATTCATCTATGTAAACACACCAAAACATCATTAACATTATAGCAGACACTGTAAAAAGCTCATTCCAAGCCACTCAACTTTTCTGACATGGGATTCGAGTGTCACAATGTTGTGCGACTACTGTACAGGAGTTTTTATTAGGGATTATAGATCGCGAAATTTTGCGGGGTTTTTTTTGCGTTTTTTTTTTTTTAAGCATGACGGTAAAACACGAACTCGGTTATGAATATATTAAAACATGTTTGTTTGTTGTAAAAATATGTAATAATGACAAAAAATACTAATTTGTGGATCTCCTTTCTTCCGGGTTCAGCAATGCTGCCGCTGTGGCTGGTGTATTCTGAGAAATTTTCTTACCCCTTGGTTTCGAATGTGGTCTTTAAAAATCTTTGTTCAAAGGGCTATCTATCCTTTCCCCTTAGCCCTACACCTAAAGAGAATTGGGACACCCCTACCCCTTGGCGTGCATGCGCAAAACGAGGGTTAGGGGTAAGGGGAAGGGCTAAGGGGTAGAATTGGAATTGGGCCTACATCTGGTAAATAGAGGCATAATAGGTCCCATTTAAGGTGAACTATCCCAGCAAGCACAAGACGTCAACATTGACGTTGGACCCTAACCCAAATTTTGTTTGGAAATGAAAATCCGATTGACATCAGATCCCAATGTCAGGCTGACATCAATGTCCAACGTCCAACCTAAAATCAACCAAATATCAACGTCTAATGATGTTACAGCTTGATGTTGTGTGGACATTAATTGTATGACGTCTATCAGATGTTGGATTTTGGTTGCTATACCTGATGAATAAATGTCAGTATTTATTAGATTAGATTTTAGATTAGATTCAACTTTATTGGCATTACACATCTACAAGTACAATGCAACGAAATGCAGTTTAGGTCTAACCAGCAGTACAATAGCACCAAGTGCAGGATACAGGTATACGTTATAAAGTGCAGTTATAGAAAAACTATGGTGATATTTACAGATGGATTTACTATGAGCATTATAAACAGGTTGTATTAGCTATGAACAGAGATTTACAATAAATGAATATATGTATAGGAATCTATTAATAATCAGAAGTGTGCAGATAGATAAACATAATTACAAATGTATGTGTATATGTACAGTGGTTGTGTACATAATTACAAATGTCCATGTGCAGTGGGTATGTACAGTTCAAATAAGTGAATCAGTGCAATGTAGCGCAATTAATATGTGCAAATTTAAATGTTCAAATGTTAAACAGTGCAGTGATTGTGAGGAGTATAAGTTAGAAGAGACTGGGTGGTGTATTGGGGGGCAAAAGAGTCAGTGAGGGGCAGAGTTCAAGAGGGAGACAGCTCTGGGGAAAAAGCTGTTCCTCAGTCTGCTGGATTTTGTCCAGGGGAGCCTGAAGCGCCTGCCGGAAGTCAGGAGTGAAAACAGTCTGTGAGCAGGGTGAGAGGTGTCCTTAAGAATACTGCGTGCTCGGCGCAGACAGTGTTTCTTCTGAATGTCCTCAATGGCTGTCAATGTAGTCCCCGTGATGCGTTGGGCAGTTTTCACCACCCGCTGCAGTGCCTTACGTTCCGCAACAGAGCAGCTTCCATACCAGACTGTGACGCAGTTGGTCATGTCTAGCAGTAGAAGTTCACCAAGACGGCTGATGAAAGCTGGTTCTTCTTAAGTTGCCTTAAGAAAAATAGGCGCTGGTGAGCCTTCTTGACCAGGCTGGAGGTGTTGGTGGTCCAGAAAAGGTCCTTTGAGATGTGTGTCCCCGGGAACTTGAAGGATGAGACGGGCTCAACGGCCATCCCATTGATGTGGATGGGATCATGTGAGGCTGTTCGTCCCTTTCTGAAGTCCACAATGAGCTCCTTGGTCTTGTTGGTGTTAAGGAGCAGATTATTGTCGGTGCACCAAGTGGCCAGATGCTGTATCTCCTCCCTGTAGGCAGTCTCATCATTATTGCTGATTAGACCAATCTCTGTGGTGTCATCTGCAAATTTGATGATGGTGTTGGATCTGTACACAGGCCTACAGTCTACAGGCCTACACTTGACGTCGATATGATGTTGGTTTAAGATGTTGGCTCGACACTGGATTTTGGTCACTTTCCAACACATCCTAAAATCAATCAAATATCAATGTCATTTGGCATCATTATTGGACATCAAAATACGGTTGTCCTCAGGGATGGGCAGTATTTATGATATATGTATTTCAAATATGTATTGTAAATACAAAATAGTATTTTGTCATTTGTATTTGGTAGGGATTATGTAACTGTAACTGCTTTCTCAGTTATTGGCCAAAGCTTGAGATAAGACTAGAAAATTGAAGAATACTGAAGAAATTGATCAATGCTTGGAGTATGGATGGAAATTATGCATCACATATATGAAGAAAGAAACAGACAGATAGTAGGGGTAGATTCGGGAGCAGGTCAAAATAAGACAGGAAAATAAGACAAACAACATAAAAAAGTCAGACAGTGGCCATACCTCCAATACTTCATTGGCTGTTTCAAATACCAGTAGCTGATCTGCAGGTGCTCTTTATAGTTAATTACAAATTTTGACATAGTAAATCAGTATGAAACAAAATTTTTGAATAATGCTCTAGTCTACAGACTGGTCAAAAACTTCCAACTCAGGTTTCATGGCAGCAAAAACCGATGTATATATATATATATACACAGCAAATTGTGAGGTGTTGAATTTCTGGTGTAAGCTCATGTAGTGTTTTAGTGTTAAAATCTAAGTGTACATATACTGTTTTTAACGCTGATGTGGGTTAAATTGTGACTTTAAAAGTGTGCATTATTGGTGTTGCCTTTCCATACTCCTCATCGGTGTTAATTGCACATACGGGAACTTGAGGTGACTGAGTCAATACGGTCCGCATTTGACGATAAACTTTTCATTAATGGCTGCTCCTGCCGGACAGTTTCCTGCTGGAAACTTGACATAAAAGCAAACGAAAGACACGCGAGTCGGAATTTTTACATTTTAGAATTAAGAAGCCGGTTTAGCAACTTTAAAATCCGGGATTGTGGGACTATACCCGTGAATCATTACAGCATTAGCCACACAAAGCCATCAGGTGTTGAGGTACGTCATTTTCCTCATTTAATAGCACAAACTGCAGTTTTTTTTATTTGTAATGTTATATATACGCCTGGGCTACTTGTTAATTACACAAATTGTCCTAAATACTTTTGTAAAACCTTAATGTCACGAATCATTTTAAATGATTTTTGGCGCGGGATTCTACACCACTTCAGTGTATATTTTACATACAGGACCTTCTCGTGAGTCATCAACACGGAGCGGAGCGGTAATGGCAGCAGCAAGTTTTCCGCTCATTTAATGCCAAAACAGGTGAGTTGTTTTGTACGTTTTATCGAAATTATAACGTAGTAATTTTATTTGAACAAAGAGAGTATTGCAGAGTAGTGTAACGTTACGCTTTCTGCCTTTAACGTTACTGCGAATGCCTCATAAAATGTCACTCATAAATTTAGTTTTAGACAGCTTTCCTATCTTTACACATGCTTAAAATCAAATTTTTTACCGTCTGTTTATTCGTTTGTGCGTAAATGGTATGGGTATGTTGTTGAAACTTATTTTAAATGTGACTGAATCAACCAATGTAATCCAATTTATTATTTAACGTCGCAAATTATGTGCTATTGAGCATTTTACACATGGTACACGATATCTGTAAGTGATTCTGGTCGGGCATGTGGAGAATGAATTAGTATCCGTACATGTATACCGTTAACAGCATTTCTTTTACGTTTGCCGTCAGCTAGTGTGTATATTTTTGAAAGATTTTAAGGCGGGTTAATGTACACTGATTTAGTGTTCCTTTTTTCAAACGGAGACTCGACGCCTTGCGTGTCACGCTGGAAAAATAACGAACTATGCATGAAGCAAGTAGAATAAAAAGTAAGTTTTTCCTTTCCATTTTTGCTTGAAAACAAACTCATTAGCTTAACTTTTAAGTTATACCGTTTTACATTAAGGATAGCAATTTAGTGTATGACGTCTGCTGCTGTGGTAAATGTTTTATTAATACTGCAAATGTTACTGATAATATATTCTAATATTCGTTTTATCATCTTTCTCCTGGAAAAGTCTAATGTTACTATTTACTAATATTATTTTCACCGACGTTTAAAGGAAAAATGTACTAACCAGTCAATGTTTTTATTATATTTCGAGTTAAAATCCTGCACTAAGACCGGTTTTGTGCAAAGATTTGAATCTAATGTTTTTTGTGACTTGTCCAACTATTGCAAGAATCCATAGAATGTTAAACTCTCCATAATGTGCAAAGTTGGATGTCTACTTTTACATGTTGTAAAAGAAATGTGGTAAACCAGACTTAGAATTTTGAAGAACATTGATATTTATTTATGTAAATGTTTTTCTTTTTTTGTTTGTTAGTGTTTATTACCAAACTCTATTATAATCATATCTTTTATTTCTAACCAGATGATCAACAGAATGCTGTTTAAAGTACAGTATCAAGCTCGTAAGAGATACATGAAGCTTCCAGTATTGGCATATGATGCCCTTATACGGGAAGGTAAGTTTTCATACAGTTTCTTTTGATACCTGGCATTTTTTTGTTTGTTTGTTTTTTGGCTAATGTCTATATATTAGTTTACCCTAAAACACGTTTAGAAACAGATATCATGAAACAACTGATGGAAAATTGTAATTTATTTAAATATTTGTTTTTCTATTCACCTAATTATATTATTTATTTTATGCCATTTTGTGTAGTCAAGGAGAAATTTGGTATATCTCCAGATCATACCATTTATTTGGCAGACGAGACCGGAACTGAAGTGGATGAAGATGTTTTTGCTGATATTATGGAACAAAAGCCTGACACACTTTGGACAATTGTTGATTCTATGGCTACAGAAGGTTTGCAAGGCTGCAAATGCAAATATGTGTGTTTTAAATAGTTATGTATTTGTAACATTTCATTATCTTGTTAGATTCTACTGCCCCACCAACCTCTCAATTTTCAAGTGAAATGAAAACGGTGTCACCAACAGACAGCTGTGTTTCTGTTCTCTCAACAAAAAGACCTCGAACTGACGACCAATTTACTGAGGCCAAGGAGGTAGATTACATGATTAAAACCTATATAAATGTTGCTTTATGAAATGATTTGATCAATTTATCTTTGTTTTTAAGCTTGTAAAAGATGTATTGGGGAAAAAAAGTGCAGGGGAGAAGATTTTTCAGGAGTACAGAGCAACTGGGAAAATCACAGATTCTACAAGGCGAATTCTTGTGAATGCTGTAGTTGGAGACATGATTGAAAAACATGGGTAAAGTATATAAATATAAGCTGTTTTTACAATGCATTGTCATCTCAATTTAAAGGGATAGTTCACCCAAAACTGAAAATTTTGTCATCATTTACTCACCATTTACTTGTTTTTTTTTTCTTTCTGCTGAACACAAAAGAAGATATTTGAATAATGTTGTAAACATGTAACCATTTTCCCACTGATGGGTTGCAGCTAGAAGGGCATCCGCTGCGTAAAACATAAGCTGGATAATTTGGTGGACCCATCCCTTTTTAACAGACTTGAACATTCAAATCAAAATCTTTGAACTGTCTAGAAACTTGAGTCCAATTTTGCATATTAAAGGGACATTTAAACTAAAAATTTACTCACTATTTGCTCACCCTTAAATAGTTTCAGACCCTTATGGCTTTCTTTATTCAGTTGAACACAAAATAAGATATTTTGAAGAAAGCTGAAAACTTGTAACCATTGACTTTGTTAGTAGCAAATGCAAATACTATGGAAGTGAATGGTTACAGGTTTTCAACTTTCTTCAAATTATTTTTTTGTGTTCATAAAAAAAGTCTAGCAGGTTTGATAGAAGTAAAGTCTGGGTAAATGATTGTTAATATTGTGGGGTATAAATGAAAATCGGTTGTACAAAGTGTTACCTTGTGCAGCAAAACTGTTGCATCACTTCACTACCTCATCATGGGATAGTAAAGTGTGCATATGTGCATTTCAGAATCTTTGTGACGGTAATTTACCTAAATACTTCTCACTCAGTGTCCTATTAATACTTTGTTTTTGGAAATGGTACTCTGCTTACATACTGTTTACATATGGTAGTATGTGTACTATGAGTTTGTACACAGCATAAGTCTGTATTGCTTGTTAAAGATTAAACTCTGCAGAAGCAGCAGCCATGTTCTAGTTATTTGTTTTAATAAAGTACACAGTTTACTACATATTACACACTTAATTTTATTTATCTTCTTAGGAACATTCCACCAAAAGAAATACGAATTATATATGCTGTTGGAATAGTGACTCTGTTCCCCTCCCTCAAAGATCCCTACTCCAAAAGAGGCTATGTGAGTTGTAGTTTATTTTCCCTAAAAAATAAATAGTGTCTTTTTAATTTAACTAAAACATCTTGTTTTTTTATTGCAGGAACATTTTTATGATCCAGAAGGTAACTCTGGATACATAGCCTGGAGACTGAAAACGGTTCAGCGCAACAGTCAAGTCAGTAGGACCAGCATTCCACAAGGCATCTCTGAGAGGAGGGGCCCTATCACTGAAAGAGCGTTTTTGACAACGGAGATACAGCTAGAGGGAGATAGCTGCCAGGAAGCCATTTCATTTCTAAAACACTGTTCTGATCTGGAGCAAGTGGCTGCAAAGATGAAATCTACTTTCCAGTATCGCCAGGAACTGATCCGCAATCCTGAAAAGTCGTCTTCTGTTTTCAATATATTCCCTAGGTTTCTTGACACAAAAGGCCTGGTATGTGCTGCACCAACTGATGGTGGTTTAAAATGGATTTTAATCTGCTGATGTGACATGACATTTCTGTTTTAATCTATATAAAACATTAGGTGCTTCAAGACTTTGAGTTGCTGTTTGGAGTAGAGACTTCAGCAAAGCTTCTGGAGAAGTGGGGATCTTCTCTTAAACACAAAGTAATTGGAGAAGCCAAAAACCTGACCCAGTCATTTCATCTGAGTCGTCTGATCGAGTCTGCAGAGCAATGTGAAAGCAGTCAAGAAGTTACAGGTAGTTATTTATGTATCGCAATAATTGTGTTTCTTTTATGGCTTTTAGGCTTTATTATAAGTAATTTTAAGTCATACACATAGATTATCTTGATTTAATTCATGTAGATTGAAACAATTATGGGCCATGTTGTTTTCTGAAAGGATGTGATTAATCATATGCATTTGTTTTAAAAATAATGGGCCATGATGTTTTCCTTTTCTTGACTTTTAGAGTGGGACAGTGACATGTCTTCACTGTTGTTGCTTCTCTATCTCCTTCCACCACCTTCAAGTGGAAAGAAGAATATTGTAAAGATCAGTGTCCAAGAAGCATTAAACCACATAGTAAGGTTCCACAAGGTATGCTTTGTGTTTGGGTCGGACTAATTAGTGTTCCAAATGTTCTAAGATGCAAGTTAACAATGGATATTAACTTAAATAGTGGTAAATGATTACAAAAAAAAAAAACTGCAGTAACTATTACATGACACAAATTTTTGCAAAATGTTTAATTTAATAAACTAGGCACATTTTGCAATGACTAGTGCTGCACTGACCATGAATTTTCATGAACCATATGATTTGCTTTTTTTTTTTTTTTAATAGCATAAAATAGTCTTGCATAACAATAATGTTGTTTATCACAATATATCGTACAACAAAAATTTGAATTTGTGACAGGCCTACTGTACACACTTTGTGGCTGAATTCAAACATTTATTTTGCAGACGTGTTTGGAGCAAATTTACGGTTGATCTGTAATTTTTAGATGTACATCATACCCTCTTTTGTAAAATACTGAAATTTTTGTTTTACTTTTTTTTAATTTATTTATTTTTTTTCAGTCCTGTTGCAGTTTCGATGACGTGCTGAGGGCAGGACAGACAACACAGCCGTACATCTTGGCAGTCGGAACTTTGAAGAATTGCATCCATGACTATTACATCATCGTGGATGGACAACTCATTCCCTGCAAGGCGATGTCCTCTCTGGCTGCTTTTTATGAGCTTTTCAAAGCACATTATGTGTTCGGCATTTCATATGATGCTGCTTTACACAGTATGTACACGTTTCTTCAAACAACGGTTTACAACATTGATGTTGGTGTCACTCATGAAAGCCCTCGAGTCAGGGATCTTCGAGCCAAGATTCTAAATTAGGACACTACTGCAGAGCTTAAAAATGTTTAGGTGCTTTGTTTGCAAGTTGACTTGCAGTACAGTCAATGAGCTAATACGCCATCTAAAACTTTCTCATGCTTTTTATCCTGGCAGAAGATTACAGTTGGTATGCAATCAGGATGATTGTTGTCTAAGATTTGTTTCATATTCAGGGTTTAGAAAACATCTTCAACGTAGGCACAACAGTGAGCTCTCTGACATGTCTTTATTTGAATCCTCCCCTGCTCCTTCTGTTGAAAGTGGACCAGCATCTGTAACACAACCTTCCAACTTAGTTTCAGGAAATCCAGGAACATCTTCAAACACTGATGAGAGAAAGTTGAGAACCCAAGAAATGTGTGCATCTGTTATTGCAAAATTACAGAGTAGCGGAGTAGCCTCCAACGTGATTACATCAGTGGCTGAAAATATGGAAGAGCTTGTGAGTGAATTGCATTCAAACATCAGAGAGGATATTGTTCAGTTGGTATCTGATGATCACAGGTCAGATGTTGAAGAGTATTTTGACCATCTTGACAACCCATTCTCTAATTTCACAACTGAGACAAAATGGAAAAAGTATTTCTTTGAGAACTGGGGTGTTGTAGAACCTATTGAAATACCCTTAGGAGTGAGATATGACAGTAGACGCAATAGAACTACAGGCACATATGATCAGGTTCCAATTACTGATAAATTTGTATATGTTCCTTTATTGCAGACTTTGAAATTTATGTTCAAAAATGTAGAAATTCAAAAACATTTTGTCCAGCCAAGTGAGAATGGAGAAATATTAAGAGAGTTCTGTGATGGTAGCTATTTTAAAGAACATCCTCTTTTTTCCAAAGAACAAAATTCTCTTCAGATACAACTCTTCTATGATGACTTTGAAACTTCGAATCCCCTTGGTTCTAAGCATGGAATCCATAAGATTGGAAGTATTTATTTTGTTTTGAGAAACCTGTCATCAAAGGTAAACTCTGCTTTAATGAATATTCATCTTCTGGCACCTTTTCACACACAAGATGTAAAGCGATATGGCTTTAATGCCATTTTGGATCCAATTGTGCGTGACTTTAAAATTCTTGAGACATCTGGAATTACATTGCCGATCTCAGAGGATCCTGTCCATGGAACTATAGCTCAAGTAACTGGAGATAATTTGGGAATGCACACACTTTTTGGATTTGTAGAATCTTTTAACTCAAATTATTTTTGTCGTTTTTGTTTGATTGACAAATGTGCTTCACAGAACATTTTCTCTGATGACCACCCAGACATAATATTGCGTGACAGACTTCTACATGCTCAACATTGTCAAAGCCTCTTTTCAGATGCTGGTCCACAAACATCCTTTGGTGTGAAAAAAACATGTTTGCTGAATGAGCTACAGTATTTTAATATTTTGGACAATTTTGCATTTGATATAATGCATGATATATTAGAAGGTGTAGGACAGTTAGAAATGAAATTGCTTTTTAACCATCTATCACACAGCAGCATTATATCTTCACAATCTGCAAGCAATAGAATTTACTCATTTAACTATGGCTTTGTTGAACGTAAGAACAGACCAACCATGATTAATTTTGAACAAGCTGGGAATGGTTTGGGTCTCAATGCTATTCAGACATTTTGCCTTATTAGAAATCTGCCTTTAATTTTTGGAGATCTGGTTGAAGTTGGAGATAAACACTGGAGTTTGCTACTGCTTTTACTTCAGATAATAAATATTGTGTTTTCTCCAGTCATCTCAGAGGGCATGACTATTTAAAGCATCTGATTTGTGAACACCACACACTGTTTAAAGAACTTTACCCAAGGAATCTCATTCCTAAGCACCACTTCATGACCCATTATTCCAGATGCATCAGGAAGATAGGCCCGCTGGTTCATGTGTGGGGAATGCGTTATGAGGCGAAACATCGCTTTTTCAAAAGAAGTGTGAAGAATTTCAAAAATATTACCAAATCTTTAGCGCTAAAACACCAGATGTGTATTGCGTACCACTGGGAATCTCAGCCATTTAAGAATATTGACTGTGGGCCTGCAACAAGCGTTCAGCTTTGTGACCTGATTGACTGTGAATTCATTGCAGAAAGACTGCAAATTGACAATGAAAGTAATGTAGATCATCTTTCTTGGATTACTTGTTTTGGAACTGAGTATCGGTCAGGCCTTTTTGTTTGTTCAGATTTAAGAGATGACATTCCTGTGTTCAGTAAAATTACTGATATTATTGCATTTGACAGTCAGTATTTTTTGCTGACATGTGAATTTGAAACTGTATGCTTTGTTGAACATCTTCACTCCTTTAAGGTTAAGGAGGAGCTTTGTAGAAAAGTTTCCCTTTTGAATGTTGAAACCTTGCGTTTTTTTAGGCCATTCGACCTTCAGATAAGTTATGGATTGGAGGAAAATGACTTTTATATAGTTCCTGTACACGTTTTCATATGAACCACTTTT
This sequence comes from Danio aesculapii, assembly GCF_903798145.1. Classification (NCBI taxonomy): domain Eukaryota; kingdom Metazoa; phylum Chordata; class Actinopteri; order Cypriniformes; family Danionidae; genus Danio; species Danio aesculapii. The sequence continues at coordinate 48,486,500 of NC_079450.1, read as the reverse complement.
GTTCAGTGATGGTACATTGCTGAGGCTTTCCTGTATGTTTAGATTTGAAAGATGCTATTTCTGGGCTCAGTAAAACGTCTGATATTGTTTGATGGACAGCGGTTTTTGCTTGCTTATGAAATTGAAAGTGTGCTTTTGTTGAACATTACTAATTTCAAGGAAATCCCCCTTTTTGAATGATTTTTGCTGTGGTTTTAATCCATGTGTTTTTTTAAACAACTGTATGCAAAAATTACTTTTATACTTTTCTAAAGCGTTTTAGTTCAGGAATGGGGCTTTAGCTCATGTTGTATTGTTTAGGTTTGGCAGTGACAAGTAAAATATTAAACATTTCCACTGCATTTTTTTCAATGTGACAAATGTTTGTCTAAAAAATGACATTAATGACAAATTAAAGTTTTCAGGTATGAAATGCATATTCTGTGAAGTGATTTAATGTTGCCTGTGCTGTGTATTTTAAAGAAAATAAATTCTGTTTTGTAACTCTCCATGATTGTTTAATTTATGCGCTAAACACTTATTTTAATAAGGCTTTAACAGAAGAATTTATTTACATTTTGTTATTATTCCAGGTGTTAAAATGTTTAAATATACACTTATCTTTATGAGTTTCATGTGTGGAAAATGTTAACTTTTACTCATGTAAGTTCAAAGAAAAATTGAATTTATGCTGAATATGACCTGGCTATGGTGATGGAGTATTTACTATACACTATATCTAGTTTATAGTTTTTACACTCTTAGTGTAAAATTATTTACTCAGCTTAAGTGTATATATTCAACACTTTTCAAAGAGTAACTTATACACTGGGCTGGTGGGACTCGTATATACACCAGAAGAGAGTGTAATTTAACACCTGAGGAGTTATATGTACACTGGACAATTTGCCCTGCAGGTGTTAAAAATGTTTAATGTGGTGTGCATTTTTACACTCTAAGTGTAAAATATTTTACACTGCAGAGGTGTACATATTCAACACTTTTCAAAGTGTAATCTGGACACTTGGCTGGTGGGACTCATATAGACACCAGAAAAGTGTTAAATTCAACACCTGTGGTGTAAAATGTACACTGGCAAATTTGCTGTATATATATATATATATATATATATATATATATATATATATATATATATATATATATATATATATATATAATTATTTATTTAATTATTTATTTTATTTGATTAAACTCATTTGCTCATTGTCTGTTTTCTTTTAAAGTCTTTAAATTTGATATTAGGCCTTGAATGGCAAATACTTAATTTAAATCATGTGGCATATAATTCAGAAAATATAATTCAATAAATCATATAAGCATATAATTCAATAAATGTTACCATATTAATTACATACAAAATAGGACAATATATTTAGCACAGTCTAGTACGCTTAATTTTAACAAGAAAAAATATGCATTCTGAAACATTAAATAAATGTTACAGAAAGCAAAAAAAACTTTCTCAAACATCAACATATTGTTACAACACAATTTTTTTATTATTAAATTAATATGCAGACTGATTGTATTTCTTAAAAGAAAAGCTTCAATTAATGATCTGCCAAACAGAACCTTATAACTTTAAGCAGAAAATTACTTTGTAGAATTAGAAGTTTCTGTCTGCATTTGCCCTTTTTTACCCCAGTTTGCAAATTTGAGAGAATTTGATCATTTACATTTAGAGTACATTTAGGATCTCTGTAATGATAATGTATGAAAGAGAACTGTCACACACATATTGTTTGTTATATGGAATGGTGACGATATGTAATCACAAAATTTTATTTTGGATGTAATGACATTGTAATTACATTGTAATTACATCTGAGATGTAATATGTATTTACAAACTTATATTTTGGATGTAAGTACTGTGTCATTACATTGTAATTACTATGTCATTGTCATGTACAGAATTTGGTTATTTATAGTTGTATATATAAATATACAAAGTACACATGTACTTAAAAACTTAATTACTATGTCATTACATTGTAATTACATGCAAGATAATCTTTATAAACTTAAATGTTTCTTTGTATGTTTCATGTACAGTATGTGTGTATTAGTATGTAAATATATGCGGTACAAATGTAGTTACAAACTTTTGTTTATCTTGTGTGCAATTGCTGTGTCGTTACAATGTAATTACTGTGTCGTTACATTGTAATTACATTGCTATTACTTTGTAATTGCGTCCAAGATAATATTTATAAACATGTTTCTTTGTATATTTCAAGTACACTATTTGTGTATTTATATGTAAATATACGCAGTACATATGTAATCACAAACTTTTATTTTGGATGTAATTACCATGTCGTTACATTGTAATTACTATGTCATTACATAGTAGTTACATCCAAGCTAATATTCATAAATGTAAATGTTTCTGTGTATATTTCATGTATTTGTATAAGTATTTGGTTATTTATAGTTGTATATGTAAATATACTCAGTACACATGTAATTACAAATTGAATTATTATGCCATTACTTTATTACATTGCTATTACATTGTAATTACATCCAAGATGATATTTATAAACTTAAATGTTTCATGTTCAGTATTTGTGTATTTATACGTAAATATGTGCAGTACATACTTTCATTTGGATGTAAACTTTTATTTTGGATGTAATTACATTGTCATTACATTATAATTACTAAGTAATAACATTTTAATTACATTGTTATAACATCGTAGACACTTATTTGATAGTATTGTAACTGTTTTCGTATATTTCATGTACAGTATTTGTGTGTTAAAGTTATTACATATACACAGTACACATGTTGTGTAATTACAAATTTTTATGTTGCATTGTAGTTACATTGTAATTACACCAGACATTTACAAACGAGTTTGTATGTTTCATGTACAGTGTATATTTATAATTATATACTTAAATATGCACAGTACATATGTATGTAATATGTAATTACAAACTTTAATCTTGATTTATAAACACATCTGTACAGTGTACAATTACTGTCATTACATTGTAATTACATTGTAAATATATTGTAGTTACATCCAAGATAATATTTATAAACGTAAACATTTCTTTGAATATTTCATGCACTGTATTTATAGTTATTTACGTAAATAAACACAATACACATGTAATGTAATTACAAACTATTATCTGGAATTTAATTACATTGCTATTACATTGTAATTACATCCCAGATAATATTTATCAATGTGTTTCTTTGTATATTTCATGTATGTATTTATAGTTTATACTTAAATGTACACAGAACAAATGTATGTAATATGTAAGTACAAACATTTATCTTGTACTTACTCTGTCGTTACATTGTAATTACGCTGTAGTTACATCCAAGATAATATATATAAAAGCAAATGTTTCGGTCCCACTTTATATTAAGTGACGCTTATACCTGTGAAGTTACATGGTAACAAGATGTGTAAGTAGTATGTCACTAGTGTATGTACACACTGGTACATAGTATTTACTTAATATAAAGTGTGACCAATGTTTCTTTGTATATTTCATGTACAGTATTTTTATATCTATATGTAAATATATGCAGTGCATATGTATTTACAAACATTTATCTTGTGCGCAATTACTGTGTCATTACAGTGTAATTGCTATGCCATTACATTGTTATTGCATTGTAGTTACATCCAAGATTACATTTATAAATGTGTTTCTTTGTATATTTCAAGTACAGTATTTGTTTATTGATATATAAATATACACAGTACATTTGTAATTTCAAACTTTTATTTTGGATGTAATGACAATGCAATTACATTGTTATAACATTGTAATTACAGCTGAGATGCGATAGGCAATTACAAACTTTTATCTTGTGTGTAATTACTGTCATTGCATTGTACATACATTGTAGTTACATTCTAGATTATAGTTATAGATGTAATTGTTTCTTTTTATATTGCATGTACAGCATTTGGTTATTTATAGTTGTATATGTAAATATACACAGTAAACATGTTATTACAAGCTTAATTACTATGTCATTACATTGTAATTACATCCAATATAATATGTCTAAACCTAATTGTTTCTTTGTATATGTCATGTACCGTATTTGTGTAACTATAGGTAAATATATATAGTACATATGTAATTACAAACTTTTATTTTAGATGTAATTACCATGTCATTACATTATAATTACTACATAATGACATTGTAATTACACTATGACGTTCTAATTACAATGCTGTTATAACATTGTAATTACATCTAAGATAGTATTGTAAATGTGTTTTTGTAAATTTCATGTGCAGTATTTGTAAATTATAGTTATATACATGTACACAGTACATATGTAATATGTATTTACAAACTTTTATCTAGGATGTAATTACTATATCGTTACTTTGTAATGACTATGTTGTTACATTTTAATTACATTGTAGTAACGTCCAAGCTATTATTTTTGAATGTAAATATTTCTTTGTATATTGCATGTACAGTATTTGCTTATTTATAGTTGTATACGTAAATATACACAGGACACATGTAATTACAAACTTTTATCATGTGTGCAATTACTGTGTCGTTACATTGTAATTACTATGTCATTACATTGTAAGTACATTAGTTTTGCATCGTAATTACATCCAAGATAATATTTATAAACATGTTTCTTTATATTTTAAGTACAGTATTGGTGTATTTATATGTAAATATATACAGTACATATGTAATTTCAAACTTTTATTTTTGGTTGTAATGACATTGTAATTACATTGTTATAACATTGTAATTACATCTAAGATAGTAATGTAAATGTGTTTTTGTATATTACATGTACAGTATTTGTGTGTTACAGTTATATAGATATAGACAGTACACATATAATATGTATTTACAAACTTTTAGCTTGAATGTACTTTCTTTGTCGTTACATTGTAATTTCATTGTAGTTACATCCAAGATAATATTTATAAATGTAAATATTTCTTTGTATGTCACATGTACAATATTTGTTTATTTATAGTTGTATGCTCAGCACACATGGAATTACAAACTTTTATTTTGTGTGAAATTACTGAATCGTTACATTGTAATTACTATGTTGTTATATTGTAATTACATTGCTGTTACATTGTAATAACATCCAAGATAATATTTAAAACCGCTTCATTGTATATTTCAAGTGCAGTATTTGTGTATTTATATGTAAATATACAAAGTACATATGTAATTACAAACTTTTATTTTGGATGTAATGGCATTGTAATTACATCTGAGAGTATTTGGTTATTTATAGCTGTATACATAAATATGTAATTACAAACTTTTATCTAGGATGTAATTACTATATTGTTACTTTGTAATGACTATGTCATTACATTTTATTTACATCCAAGACAATATTTATAAACATGTTTCTTTGTATATTTCAAATACAATAATTGTGTATTTATATGTAAATATACACAGTACATATGTAATTTCAAACTTTTATTTTGCATGTAACGACATTGTAATTACGTCTGAGATGTAATACGTAATTACAAACTTTTATCATTACTTTGTAATTACATCCAAGATAATATTTTTAAATGTAAATGTTTTTTGGTATATTTCATGGACAGTATTTGGTTATTTATAGTTGTATACCTACATATACACAGTACACATGTAATATGTAATCACAAACTTTTATCTTGTACTATGTAGTTACATTGTAGTTACTATGTCATTACGTTGTAATTACATTGTAATTACATTCAAGATAATATTTATAAATGTAAATGTCTCTTTGTATATTGCACATACAGTATTTGTTTATTTATAGTTGTAAAAGTGAATACATACAGTACACATGTAATTACAAACTTATTATTGTGTGCAATACTGTCATTACGTTGTAATTGCTATGTCATTACATTGTATTTACATTGTTGTTACATTGTAATTTTATTTTAACTTTTATTTTAAATGTAATGGCATTGTAATTACATCTGAAAGTATTTGGTTATTTATAGCTGTATACATAAATATGTAATTACAAACTTTTATCTAGGATGTAATTACTATATTGTTACTTTGTAATGACTATGTCATTACATTTTAATTACATCCAAGATAATAGATATAAACATGTTTCTTTGTATATTTAAAAAATTACAAAAAAGCGGAATTGAATAAAAAAGCGGAATTAAATAGAGAGGAATTGATAAGTCGCATTAAAATGTGTTTCTTTATTGTCTTTCAGGCTGCTCTTTGTTCATAGTGTGGGCTACGTTATATAGATGCACACTGGATGTGATGGTGTGGAATGTGGTTTTCCTTCTGGTGAACTTCATGCATTTCTTCTTCCTGCTTTATAAACGCAGACCAGTGAGTACAATCAGATACACAGACAGATGGACACAGGTCAAAGTCAAACACTATGATTTATGCTGAGAAAATATGTAGTTTTGTTCTCATTTTCTCCTTGCTGATGTCTTCAGTTGCCGTTTCTGTATGGGCTAGTTGTAAATATTGTTGATTCTGAATTTAACTCAGAATTCAATGTGCGTTTCTTTTGTTTAATTCCAGATTAAGATTGACAGGGAGCTCAAATCAGTGTACAAGCGCATGTTCGAGCCGCTGCATGTGCGAGAGGCTCTGTTTCAGAGGCTCACGGGTCAGTTCTGCACCATCCAGACGTTAAAGAAAGGCCAGGTCTATGCAGCAGAAGACAAAACCTCTGTGGACGAGCGCCTCAGCATTCTTCTCAAAGGAAAGTAGGTGTTTTGCTTCACTAAAGTGCATGTGTTTTGAATGTTTATTTACAACTCCGCCATTTTAGAGATCTGTTAACCAGTGGTGGCTTTTTTATAAATTTTTTTTTGGTTGCATGTGCTAGTGGGGCTTAACACTTTAAACAGGGTGCTAAAAATAAGTAACACTTTGAAATCATGGTCCATTTGTTAATTAACAGTACTAACATGAACTAACTGAAGGGCTTTATTCTGCAAAAACCGTCCTGGATGTACTTTGTCCCGCTTATTACACAGCTATCTGCAAAGCATAAAATTAGACACAAAACATTGTTCTGAATCTGAGCCATAAAAGTTGATCAGTTCTTTAATGAAGCGCAAAGCTGATGAAAACAGCTGATAGGGTACACTAACTTGTGCGTTATACAGTCACAAGATGGCGCCAAAGAGTCAAAAGCGCAAAGCTGACAGAACGAAACTGGCTAAATAAAGACATGCGCTGCGTCCGAAACCTCCCACTACTCAGTAGGTACTGCATTTGTATTTAAACATACTACTCGGCCGTTAGAAAAGTATGTTCTATACAGTATGAATGGGAGAGGTATGAATGGAATTCGGACGTACTACATCTGCCATTTGTCATGGTCACGTGACCTACTTGCATCAGTCGCGTCGCTTCACTCCCATTCATGAATTCTCTTGCGGGGCATCATGGGATAGCGCAGGGTGCATAGAATGCGCACTTCAGAATCTTGCTGGAAGTAGTAAGTCATCTGGGTGCATACTGATTTTCGAATTCTATCAATTCGGACATACTACTCGGCTCACATACTGATTTTAGTGTACTGTATAGTATGGAAGTATGCGGTTTCGGACGCAGCCCTAGCCTACATATTATTCAGTCACAAGATGGCGCCAGTCAAAAACTGATAAAAACCCTTAACAAGAACTAACAATGAGTAGTAGAAAGATTACTGAAAAATCATACTTAGATAAAAGTACTATTACTTACCCAAAAATGAAGTGCAAGTAGAGTAAAAGTATATGTTGTAAATATTACTCAACTTATGGGTAAAAAGTAGCCCTTTTAAAACTACTGACGCATTTACATGTAATTTGTGGATGTGTGTAAACGTAACATTCTGTAGTGAATTTAGTTATTATCCAGCAAGCACACAGCATCATAAAACGTTAAAAAGATGCTAAGCATTTCACTCATCATAGTACACGTGCTGCTGATGATGTGACAATAAAAGGGATTTGATTTAATATTAGGTTAGATTTAGGTTGTGATGTCAGGTGTACAAAATTCAATCTCTAGCCAGCGTCTAAGGACAACGTTATTTTTATGTCCAATAACAACGTCAAATGACGTTGATATTTTGTTGATTTTAGGTCTTTGGAAAGTGACCAAAATCCAACATCGAGCCAACATCTTAAACCCACGTCATACTGATGCCAAATACTGACATTTATTTATCAGATATGGAAACCAAAATCCAACATCTGATGGATGTCATAGTGGTAACGTCCACATAACATCAAGCTGTAAGATCATTAGATGTTGATATTTGGTTGATTTTAGGTTGGACATTAACATTGATCTGACATTGAGTTCTGACGTCAACCCAATTTTCATTTCCAAACAAAATGCAACGTCCCTGTGACGTTGTGGTACAACGTCAATCTGACATCATGTTGATGTCCTCTACCTGCTGGGTGTTTAAGGCCATTTCAATCATTATACAGTAAACATCCGTCATCTTCTCATCAGTGACATGCATCTAAACAGTCTCTGGGTCAATGCGTGTAAAGATTTTGGACATCTTGGACACTTTTAATGCTTTCAAACAGTTTGCTGCAATTCTAAATCGCCCATGTCTTGAGGTTGTTCAATAATGATGCGATTTACCTTCTATATGCGATTTGATTGAACAGGAATCACAGGACTGATTTTTTTAAATCCGCATAGACAAGAAAGAATAAAGTAGTGACTGCAGGTTAAAGAAAAGTAGTGGAGTAAAAGTACCGATACTGCACTAAAAATGTACTCAAGGGAAAGTAAAACCACACATTTTAAAAACTACTCAGTTGATTACAATTCCTGAGAAAAACTACTCTATTACAGTACTTTGAGTATTTGTAATTTGTTACTTTACAGCACTGCTAACAATAAACAATTTTACTTGAATTCCAAAACAATAATGTCAGACTACATGCATGTAGTATTCCTTTAATGGATTGTTATCCATAATCGAGTGTTTAAAATCATTTTAACAGATCTGTGTGATGACCAGGAATTATTTTGTAAATGCTATTGTCAAAAAAGATACCTACTTTGTGTTGTGTAAATGTACACAAGTCATACAGTAACATACCTATACATTTGTTTTCTTTACATGTTGTATTTTTGACTTACTTTATTCATTTGAAACAGGATGAAGGTATCGTACCGGGGTCATTTCTTGCATAACATTTACACCAATGCCTTCATCGACTCTCCTGAATTCAGGTCAACTCAGATGAACAGGGGTGAACGCTTTCAGGTAATGGGTTTAAAAGGATAATATTAAAAATAATATTTAATGGATGCTATAATCACAGTAAGTGCCTTTACTTGCTACAGAATTTAGTATGTGCATCATTCCAAATCTGCACTTTATAATTTTATAAGTTAAAGCTAAAATTAAGCAGTGAATATGAAAAGTGAATTCTTCTTGCATTTAACAATAGTATGGATTCACTACACACAGAGAAATTAAAAATACATATTCCTGAAATGTCTGATCATTTAAAGGAAAGAGTATACTAATATATGTATTATGTGTCACATAAATATATAGGTGACGATCGCTGCTGAAGAGAACTGCAAGCTGTTGTGCTGGTCCAGAGAACGTCTGACTTATTTCCTGGAGTCAGAGTCTTTTCTGAACGAGGTCTTCAGGTATCTCATTGGCAAAGACATCACCAACAAACTTTACTCTCTCAACGATCCAACCCTCAGTGACAAGGTTAGAACATATTTATTCTTCTTCTACATTTTTTTGTTTGGGACTGAGTAAAAGCACCATGCTTGAAAAAAATTACACCTTCAACATAATGTTCAGTTCTTCATAAAATATTATTTGCCAAATTCATAAATGTAAACACTTTTAGGGCTTACTCACATACAATTGAAGTCAATATTATCAGCCCTCCTGTGAATATTTTTTTTTCTTTTTCAAATATTTTCCAGAGCAGAGACTTTTTCACAGTATTTCCTATAATATTTTTTCTTCTGGAGAAAGTCTTATTTGTTCCATTTTCTTTTTTTTTTTCGTACCTCCATATAGACGATTTTCTGGCAAGATCAGTTTGCTCAGTAGCTCGCCTTGTATGTCGGATTTGTGACGTGGAGTCGACCGTGTTTTGAGGACACTCCAGTCTATAAAATCTCCAGTAACTGTACCAAATGTTGTGCACCTTTAAAAACTAGAACATGTCCCCCATATAAATTGGTGGTTGACCACTTTGATGACTAAAAACGGAAAAATGTAGTAATTAAATATAACATATTGTTTGCTGATGATTAGTTTATAACAGGCGTGACCAACCCTGTTCCTGGAGATCGACCTTCCTACAGATTTCAGTTGCAACCCATGTCAAACACACCTGCCTGTAATCATCAAGTCCTGTTCAGGTCCTAATTAATTGGTTCAGGTGTTTTTGTTCAGGGTTGGAGCTGAACTTTGCAGAGAGGTCGATCTCCAGGACCAGGGTTGAGCACCACTGGTTTATAACATTGTTTTTTTACTACATACTTGATGTAGTAGTGATTATAACAGCCTAGGCCCATTGTGGGTACATGCCCAGGGTTACATATTTGGGAAACCACAAAAATATGTGCTCTGGTATACATCCAGCTGAATTTTGTGTGTAAAATTAACACTATACGTCGGTTTCACTTCGTTGGCAACTTCTATTCCTTTTCAATCTACCATTGACCGCTTACCCCCATATAGACGACTTTTCTGGCAAAATCAGTTTGCTCGGTAGCTCACCTTGTATGTTGGATTTGTGGTGTGGAGTGGACTATGTTTTGAGGACACTCCCCTCTGTAAAATCTCCAGAAACTGTACCAAAGTATTGCGCAACATTTAGAGCTAGAACATGTCCCAGTAAAAATTGGTGGTTGACCATTTTGATGAAAAAAAAAGGAAAATTGTAGTAATTATGTAGTAAATATGATATATTGTTTGCTGATAATTTGTTTATAACATCGGTTTTTACAACATACTTGATGCAGCAGTAATTATAACAACCTAGGCTCATTGGGGGTACATACCCAGGGCTACATATTTGGGAAACCACAAAATACGTGCTCTGACGTACATTTAGCTGCATTTTGTGTGTAAAACAAATGCTATAGGTCGGTTTGACTTCGCTGGCAACTTCTATTCTTTTTCGCTCTACCATTGAACACATACCTTCATATAGGCGACTTTTCCCTTGAGATCAGTTTGCTCAGTAGCTCGCCTTGTACGTCAGATTTGGGACGTAGAGTGGACTGTGGTTTGAGGACACGCCGGTCTGTAAAAACTCCAGAAACCGTACCAAAATGTTGAGCAATATTTAGAACTAGAACATGTCCCTGTATAAATTGGTGGTTGACCGTTTTAATGACTAAAAACTAAAAATAGTAATTAAATATGATATATTGTTTGCTGATGATTTGTTTATAACATTATAGGTTTTTACTACATATTTGATGTGGTAGTGATTATAACAACCTAGGCTCATTGGGGGTACATGCCCAGGACTACACATTTGGGAAACCACAAAAATACATGCTCTGGAATACATCTGGCTGCATTTTGGGATGGGATAGGACGATCGGTATGACGTAACTGACAACTTCTATTCCTTTTCGCTCTACCATTGACAGCTTACCTCCATATAGATGACTTTTCCTTTGAGATCAGTTTGCTCAGTAGCTCGCCTTGTATGTCAGATTTGGGACGTAGAGTGGACCGTGGTTTGAGGACACTCTGGCTCTGTAAAAACTGCAGAAACTGTACCAAAATGTTGTGTACCATTTAGAACAAATCATGTCCTTGTATAAATTGGTGGTGGACCATTTTGATGACTAAAAACGAAAAATAGTAATTAAATATGATATATTGTTTGCTGATGATTTGTTTATAACATTGTTGTTTTTTACAACATATTTGATGTGGTAGTGATTATAACAACCTAGGCTCATTGCGTGTACATGCCTAGGACTACATATTTGGGAAACCACAAAAATACGTGCTCTGAAATACATCTGGCTGCATTTTGTGTGTAAAACAAATGGTATAGGACGGTCTGTATGACATCACTGACAATTTCTATTCCTTTTCTCTCTACCATTAGCCGCTTACCTCCATATAGACGACTTTACTGGCGAGATCAGTTTGCTCTGTAGCTCACCTTGTATGTCGGATTTGTGACGTGGAGTGGACCATGTTTTGAGGACACTCCAGTCTGTAAAATCTCTTGAAACTGTACCAAAATGTTGTGCACCTTTAAGAACTAGAACATGTCCCCATATAAATAGGTGGTTGACAATTTCAATGATTAAAAAAAGAAAATTGTAGTAATTAAATATGATATATTGTTTGCTGATGATTTGTTTATAACATTGGTTTTTACTACATACTTGACGGGGTGGTGATTATATCAACCTAGGCTAATTAAGGATGCAAGCCTAGGACTACATATTTGGGAAACCAGAAAAATACGTGCTCTGGTAAACATCCGGCTGCATTTTGTGTGTAAAACGAACGCTACAGGTTGGTTGGTATGACATCATTGACTACTTCTATTCCTTTTCGCTCTACCATTGACAGCTTACCTCTATATAGATGACTTTTCCAGTGAGATCAGTTTGCTCAGTAGCTCGCCTTGTATGTCAGATTTGGGACGTAGAGTGGACCGTGGTTCGAGGATACTCTGGGTCTGTAAAATCTCCAAAAACCGTACCAAAATGTTAGTAACCTTTAAGAACTAAAACACATCCCCGTATAAATCTGTGGTTGACCATTTTGATGATTAAAAAATTAAAAATTGTAGTAATTAAAAATAATATATATTTTGCTAATGATTTGTTTGTAACATTATAGGCTTTTACAGCATACTTGATGTGGTAGTGATTATAACAACCTAGGCCCATTGGCAGAGATGTATAAAGTAATAGAGACCCAGACTTGAGTAAAAGTACAAGTAAAATATTTAAATTAAATATTGCAAGTAGTTTATTTTACAATTTACTACTCAAATACTGAAAGTAAACGTACAAGTATTGTGTTATGTAATTATTAAAGAAATCAATCAAAAGACATCATATTGTTTTGTTTATTATAAGTACCTTTTTTGGGGCACGTGATTAAGCAGAACAAAAAGAAACATTTATATATATATATATATATATATATATATATATATATATATATATATATATATATATATATATATATATATATATATATATATTAGGTCAAAAACACCATTCAGTGTGACACAGCCTTTATGATTGTGGTCTTCTTCCTCATCGCTATGAACAGTTGAAAGTGAAGAAGTTGAAGGTGCAATTTCTGAATTTTCCATGTCAAAAACATCTAAAGTGCTCTCAATGCAGGCAGGCAGTGCTGTCTTCTTTAATCGTCTGAATGATGATGAGCCAGCTTATTCAAACCTGTGACAGAGCCATCTGCTGCTCTGGCATTGATAATGTGGGTTTGTAATGATTCGTAACATTTTTATAATTTTAACAAGTAACAATTCAGCACATCAAAAATCTATCGGAGTAAAAGTATTAAATTCATCGAAAATATGTACTGAAGTAAAAGTGGAAGTAGAAGAAAAAACAATACTGCAGTAGGGTACAGATACAGCCTTTTAGTACTTAAGTACAGTAGTGGAGTACTATACATGTTACTATACATCTCTGCCCATTGGGGGTATGTGCCCAGGGCTAGATATTTGGGAAACCACAAAAATACATGCTCTGGTATACATTTGGCTGCATTTTGTGTTCAAAACAAATGCTACAGGCCGGTCGGTATGATATCACTGACAACTCCTATTCCTTTTCATTCTTCCATTGACCACTTACCTCCATATAGATGACTTTTCCAGTGAGATCAGTTTGCTCGGTAGCTCACCTTGTACGTCAGATTTGGGACGCGGAGTAGACCGTGTTTGTAAAATCTCCAGAAACTGTACCAAAATGTTGTGTACCATTTAAAGCTAGAACATGCCCCAGCAAAAATTGGTGGTTGACCATTTTGATGACCACAAAAACAAAAAAGTCATCCAGCTGCGTTTTGTGTATAAAACAAATGGCGGTATGACGTCCCTGACAGCTTCTATTCCTTTTTACTCTACTGTTGACCGCTTACCTCCATATGGACGGCTTTTCCAGTGAGATCAGTTTGCTCTGTAGCTCACCTTGTATGGTGTTGGACCTGGGACACAAATGTACACAGCGCCCTCCAGAGGACGTTGCCTTGGTCATGTATTTCACGATTCCCAAAAATGTAGCCCTGGGCACGTATCTCAAATGAGCCCAGATTGGACTGTAACTAAACTGTTGATGATTGATCTGTAGGCTGTGAAGAAAATGGACCGCCAGCCAAGTCTGTGTTCCCAGCTGTCTATGATGCAGATGAGGAACAGTATGGCGAGCACTAGCGACACAGATGACGTGCTCAACCAGATCCTGAGAGGTGGATCAACTGGCTCATCACTCCGTAAGTATAAAGACTTTGCTTAAGCCATGGTCTGTAACTAATCTGCCAATGCTAAGCTGCGTTTCAAGCACTAACCACAGTTTGCCCAGTTGGCCTGATATTACACCCTTCATGCCCACAAATGCTGGTATAAACTAGAACACATGAGATGGCTCCACCTTTCTTTGTCTTTCCTAAGCTTCATTTAATGCATCCTCCACTTTAAACTCCATCTGTTCCAGCGCGAGTACACACTAATAAACACTAAGTTTGCGGTTTAGCACAACACACTGGTGTGATTTCAAAACTATTAATATGGAGTGTCAGCGTATCCCTGATGTTTTCTCCTCCTGTTCCTCCTCTAGCTGTGACCTCAGATCGGGCCTGATGGGGTGTAAGATAGTTTCTTTTCTTTCCTCACTGTCTTTCTATTCCTCAACCCCAACAAAAATGACCCAACATAACCAAAAAAAGTAGATTAACTCCCTTCTAGTCCTCAGAAGAAGTAACCTCTGATAACCAGACCTGTTATGACGTTAACCTGTAACAAACCCGAATTGCATTTGGTGAGTTTTCCCATAACATCCTGCCATAAAGCATATTGTCATACAAGTTTCATCTAAAATCATCTTGTCTGTATATAACAAGCACTACACAGTATTTTACATGTGTATTTTGTTTCTCTTTCACTCTTATCCCAATTTAAATCAGTACTTCATTCAGTTTGTTTCCTAACATTGAATAGCTATGTATTAAACGAGAAAATGACGCCAATCCTCAGAGGACTTCGAGAACAGCACAAGATCTTAAGCAATACACAAATACACTTCATTAAAAATGTATTATACACATAGACATCACCTTTTTTGAAAGGATGCTATATATTCTAGAACTGCAGGTTAAAATAAAATGTGTTTTACTAGTTATACAAGTTTTAAGTTAATTATATATGAGCAATATTACATGAGTAGCAGTGCAATATGGCTGTATATTGGCACTGGTGGGAGGCGTGTGTTGCTTAATGTCCCACCAGTGATGATATACAGCCATATCATACTGTTACGAGTGTGACATTGCGTTTATACAACAGTTTGACGGCATAATTGTGTATATAAAAAAGAAAATTTAACTTGGAGAGTCTCAAAATCCTTTTGTATGAGGAATTACTTTCTTCCGCCAATCTTTCACATCTGCAGCCATAGGCGGAACGTGTGTAAGGCTGGGGAAGGCTTAGCCTTGAAAAAAATGGCAGCAAAGAAAAAAAATGCATTGAAAACATGTTACGAGTGTAAGGCGTAATATGAATGTAATTTAATGTTGATGATTAACACAACACTTTAGCTATTGTAAGTTTGTCAATCAAATTTAAATTCCCCCTCTGCACAAAAATTAAACTATCCAACCCCGCACGTTGCACTGATGAGCGCTGTTTATTACTGGAGTTCGCAGCAGCTCCAAACCAAAAGTGCTGGCCAGCGGACTATTCTGATTTACTGGTCAAGGACATTAGTAATAAAATGACAAATGAGGATTACGAGAGAGGTATTATATATTATTCTGGTTTAATTTGTTTTCAGCATTAAATTGGTAGTTTCATTGTAACGTAGTCTAGCCTATAGTGTAGTAATCTTGTTTAGGCAATTGTTTGGAGTTTTTAAATATTTTAAAGGTCAAATATTTATTGCTGAATTACAAGTTCAGTTTTCGATTGGCCTCGTGAAAAAGAGAATGATTTCATATTCTCGGGGCCGGCACGTCCAGAGGCGACCTAGACGGCCGCCTAGGGTGGCAGAATAGTGAGGGCTGCGTCCGCGATGATGAATTTTCAGCTTTTTTACTTCTGGCTTCAGAGTCACACGATCCTTCAGAAATCGCTCTTATTAAGAGTAATAAAGTTATTACTGGTAATAGTAGTAAAAGCAACAAGTAGTAATAATTTCATTTGGAACTGCATACAGTAAGTAATAAATAAATATTTAATAAATAAGTATTTAACATTTTTTTAATATTCAATAAATACCGCCTTGATGAACAGAATAATTTTAATTAGATTTTTAAATAAAAGTAATAATAATAAAAAATAATTAAACTGACCCCAAACTTTTGACCGGTAGTGTAGATCAGTGGGTGAGTTTAATAAAATAATTTAATGTGAGTGTTGAATATAATAGACGTTTGTTAATAGGCGGTGCTTTTATTAAAACCTCTTCTTGGTCGGTCGCAAATCTTTTTAAATGCATTAAAGGGCAATGCATATATTAGCCTTACCCTGGAGTTTGTTCACCCTCCGCCTATGTCTGCAGCGGACGTCAGAACACTGTTACTAATTCACTAACGTCATTTTAGAGCTAGTATTTGAATGATTCTCTAGCATAACGTCTAAAGTGATGACAAAACAGGTGATTTAAGAAATAAAGACTGGATTATAAGATTATAAATCTAGAGATATTTCCTAGTATTTCTCTGTTGCAAACGGGATATCATAATAATTAACCCCAAAAAAGCCAAAGCAATGCCAACACTAGCAGTATACTGTTGTGTTTGCGATAAGGAGAAATGCTAAACATTTCTACTTTCTGTTTACCGAACTAGTCTGCAGTAACGAAAACAGGAGACTCATTAGAGACAAACAGCTGGCCAACCAAAAAGGCTTATTATGTGGTCTCTGTTTACATCTTGTGGATGGACAACGTCAACCATCTTTGCTCTGCTCAGTATGACAGGCTAATGAATGCTGACGTATCACTGAAATGATAAATTATTTAAAATAAGCACTATCCTTATAAATAAACTGCATAGTTGCATTCTAAACAACTACATTCTCGCCTAAAAGAGCCTCCAAAATACATTATGTTGTCCAACAGCTGCAACATTTGTCAAACTCTAGTGAGTTTATTGATCTGCTGCCACTCTATGTGGGCGGAATAACACGGAAGGGTGAGGAGGCTGTACGAGTGCTGTTATTGCAGAATATTGCACGTCTATCAGCCGTGACGTTTTCCAAAACTGTCCTAATGCATGATTGGGTGTTGTTCAGTAGTTTTAGGACAACTTTGATAAAAGGTGATGATCCATATATCACACAGGGACGTGATTTTTACTTTAATGCATGGGAATGAAATCAGAGTCAATGTTTGACATTCAGGTCCTGTCCACATAAACACAGGTATTTTCAAAAATGCAGCTTTTTCTACGCGTTTTAGCGTTCATCAGTTGACTGAAACCAAAACTTCCTGAAAACTCCAGCCAGGATAAAGATTTTCAGAAACAGCCAATAGTGTTTGGTAACAGTGTGGTCGTGTGGCCACTAAAACCCGAGTTTTTATCTCATCACATCAGTGTGTGTGCTGTTTTCTCCTTTCTGATTGGCCACCACAGCTTCATTTTAAGGCTTTAAATTCGGCATACTATAGTGCATGACACTGTCACTGTTTACACTAAGGCAGGAAAAATCCATTTATAAAAATACCAGTGTACATGTGGACATGGCCAAAGACCTATTTGCTGAATTTACATGGCTTGGGCAGTTTGATACAAGTTCTAAACCACTGATTTGTTTAAAACCTGCTAATGGGATAAAGTAAGTTGGTCGGCTCAAGTAATAAATTCAGGTAATGAAGTTTACTAAGAAACCCATATAAGCCCTTTGCGATCAGGTTATTTGTGTTTAAGAATAGAAGGCAGAAAATGCAATATTGAACCCTTTAAAACCATATTTAAAAACATAAAATTAAAAATCAGGGGCTCGACCTGAGCAGAAACACAATATTTTGGTGTAGCTGCTGATGTTTAATGGCCAAAAAGAAGGGAGAGTTAACCTAAAAAAATCCAAATGTTTTCATTTGTTCGCAATTAAGCCGTCGTAAAACACTTATGATTTTTTATTTCTGTTGCACACCCCCATTAAATTAAAAATAAATTAATTAATACAAATTAAAGAAAGCAGAACTAGTATAGGAATAGTATATGACCAAATACTATGGAAGCCAATTTTCCAACATTCCTCAGTACATCAGAAAGAAATTCATCAACAGAATTGAAACTACTTGAGTGTGAGTAAATAGTGAAGAAATAAAAGTAAAATCTGGGGGGTGAACTGTCCCTTTAATGTAAGTTCATGAGAACTTCGAACACTCAAAAAATTACATTTGCTGTCTGGTCAGACTACTTATTTAAGTTGAGCTGAAACAACACAATTCTTGAGTTTTTTTGGGGGGACAACTTAATTGTTTTATGTTCGATCCACTTCAGTTTGTAAAAACTAATAAAGTTCATTTAGTTCCTTCATATTGTCCTGACACAAATCGATTGTGTGGAACCCAACATTTTTACAGTGTCGTGGACTACTTGCATAAAATATATACAGCGGGCAAAATAAGTACTGAACGCATCACCATTTTTCTCAGAAAACATATTTCTAAAGGTGTTGTAGACATGAAGGTTTTGACAGATGTTTGTAACAACCAAATAAATCCATATACTGTATGCAAAGAAAAGAAATCTAATTAGTTTACAAATTAGGTTATGCGTAATAAAATGACATGACACAGGGCTAAAAGAGAATTGAACACATGAAGAAAGGGAGGTGTAGAAAGGCAGTGAAAGCCCAGACAGCAGCTGAAATCTCTCAGTAGTTCTTCAATGCTTTGCCCTTCGTCAGTGTAAATTCATATTAGTTGCTTCAGTCCAACATCTACATTAAGCAGGATGATGAAGATGAAACCAGGATGGACATTTTAGCAAGACAATGATCCAGAACACAGCCAAGGGAACTCTCGAATGCTTTCAGAGAAAGAAAATAAAGCTGTAGAATGGCCCAGCCAATCACCTGACTTAAATCCAATTGAAAAATACAAAATAAGGATCAGATTTGATAGACGAGAGCCACATAACCATCAAGATTTTTAAACTCACACATTGAAAAACTCACACTTGAGCAGTGCATGTGACTTCATTCTCCATGCAAAAAAGCATCTTTAAGGCTGCCATCACCAAAAAAGGCTTTTATATAAAGTATTAAACACATTTCAGTAGTTCAGTACTTTCTTCTTGTGTCATTCCATTGTTATTACACATAACTAATTTTTCAGATTTGTTTGGTTTGATTTATTTTTATGTTTATTATGTTTTTACCAAAATCTGTTTTAGATCCATGTCAACAGCTCCTTTAAAAATATTATTCCCAGGAAAAAACGACATGTTCAATACTTATTTTCCCCACTGTACATGTCAACAAATGCATACAAACATGCATGTATATTAGTTGTGAGGAGGAAAACACATTATGTAATGCAATGAAATCAACACAGGCTCATTGTGAAAATGTAGCCCTGCGGACGTTTCTGGAGACAGCGAATTATGTAGGCGGAGGTACATATGGGTGCATTTCATTTCTTTAAACCAACGCTACAGGGCGGTGTGACGCCTTTCCTTTTCGCGCTTACCAGCTGACCGCTTACCTCCGTATGGACGGCATTCCGGCTGCAACCAGTTTGTCCCGTTAGCGCGCCACGTCCGTCGGCTGATTTGAGATGCAGAGAGGAGTTGACCACGAAGACGGGGGTTTGAATCCGGTGAAGAGCGGTTCCAGAAAACAGGTCAGACAAAAACAGAATATGTCTATATAAAACAAACGTATTCAAAAGTGAATAGCATTGTGAGGATGTGGTTAAAAAAAAAAAGTCAGACGAGGGCTTTGTTTTTTTTGGATTGATTTTGAAACGTGTTGGTTGGGTTTAGGGAAGTGGGTGGGTCAGCTGATCGTTCGCTCAGTCAGTCAGAAAGTCTGTCCAAAAGTAAGTCGACAGCGGCCTCCGGTGGGTTTATGCGAGAACAGCAGGCGCGAATGGCACTTGCGAGGGAAATTTGAGATCTCGAAAAGTGTACACGGCGACCTCTGGCGGATTCGCGAAAACAAAAACTGCAGAAAAACGTGCCGCCGGGACGTATTTCGCGGTCTCCAGAAATGTCCGTGGAGGTACGTTTTCAGAATGAGCCTGGGTTGAATGAAATATGCTGCTGAACTGAAAAATTCCTCAAAAGACTGTTGCGGCATATTTGATACTGACATTTTTAAACCAAGTTCTGATCGTTTTAATAATTTAGAGATCTTAAATTTGTATAGTTATATACATCAGTGTTTCTCAACCACGTTCCTGGAGGACCACTAACACTGCATGGTTTGGATGTCTGCTTTGTCTGTAACACCCATTACAGGTCTTTCAATCTCTGCTAATGAGCTGATGATCCAGCCTGATCTCACGAGAAAATGTAAATATTTAACATTTTGTCAGTTTAGTGGCTAATTTGTGAGTTCAATTGTACGAAATTGTACGATTTTAAAAAGGAGGCGTGGCACCCAACCTCACTTCTAAACCTAACCGTAATTAGCTATGTTTCCATCCAAAAATGCGAATGTTGGAATATTGCATAAAAGACATGCGAATAAAACAGCGTTTCATCCAACGAGTCAAAGTGAACAAAATCGTCACTTCCTGATTAACTGGCGCCAAATATCAACGCTAAAATCTGAATTTGCTGCAGTAGGAGAAGCTGCGTCAGTCTTTTCGTTCTTTTAATAAATGACTTGCGCCTCAGAAGGCAATCCTGACATGCAGGGAAGCGCGGTGGCGTTTGAAGCCAGTTGAAGTTGATTCCTGAAGTCAATAATACAATAACACTTAAACGGTAATGCATTTTAGAATGACCAAAACAACATTTCTGATGTTTTACAATGAGCTCAGCCTGCTGGTTTGTCCTTTTACACACATTTTTGTCATCACATGATCTTTTATAACAAAATCACATGACCTATTTAATGCGCATACTGGAATTTGTTCGGTAAAAGTGTTTCCATCATAGTTTATATGCATCTTCACTTACAAAAAGCGTTTATGCGACTCAGTTATGCGCATACATTTTTATGTGCATTTTTAAAATTGATGCGCATCTTGGCGTTTCCATCAACCGTTTTTTTTTTTATGCGCATATCCAAAATGCGCATAAAAATTGGTGGATGGAAACGTTGTTATTGGTGGATAAGCAAATCGTACTAAATTGTACGAATTAGATCATACAAATTCATACGACTTAGCCACCAAATCAAAAAGTTACGAATTGCCATAAGATTGCGTTGGATGATCTGAATCAAGTGCGTTTGGTTAAGTATGTAAAATGTGCATTCCTGGTGGTCCTCCAGGAATGTGGTTGAGAAACACTGATACACAATAACCAAAGTTACACTGGAAATGCAGCTAATTACTCTGTTAATATGTAACCACACTATTAAGAGTCAGTTTTTTGACATTTATTATGTTTTTCTTTCTCTCCAGAGAAAAATCCTCTAACGAAAACATCCACGACTATGAAGCCAATTGAAGAAGGACTGGAAGATGATGTTTTTGAATCTGAGTCCCCCACCACCTCCCAGAATGTTTCAAAGACCACCAAAAAAGACATTTAAACGTATTTGATCACCTCACAGTCTTAGCCTTTAGCATTTCACTGCTCATTCTATAGAAATGAATGAAGGTGAGATGAAGTGAAAAGAAAAAAGCTCACAGATTACACTAGAGACCCATTAGGCAGGCAGATTTATCCTTGAACATATTTTCAGATATCATGTAATCTACTGTTGTATTTTCTTGCTTCACATTTCAAAAACAGTTTGATTTTTCCATCATTTCTCTAATGTTCAAGTTCAAATATAGCTTATGCGTTTCCTTGCATGCTCCTGACTTCCCAAGTCCTATTTTCACATGTTATATTATGCTGATTACACAATTTGTGCCTTTGATTTGATCACATAACGTTACTAAGGAATCATTCATCCATTTATTCTCTTTTCGGCTTAGTCACTTTATTAATCCAGAGTCGCCACAGCGGAATGAACCGCCAACGTATCCAGCACGTTTTACTCAGCGGATGCCCTTCCATCTGCAACCCATTTCTGGGAAACATCCACACACACGCTTACCCACTATGGACAATTTAGCCAACCCAATTCACCTGTACCACATGTCTTTGGACTGTGCGGGAAACCGGAGCACCCGGAGGAAACACATGCGAATGCAGGGAGAACATGCAAACTCCACACAGAAACGCCAACCGACCCAGCCGAGGCTCGAAACAGCGACCTTCTTGCTGTGAGGTGACAGCACTACCTACTGTGCCACTGCGTCACCCTACTAAGGAATCACTTAGGGTTAAGCCATGTAGAAGTGTTACATTTGAATGTATACTTAATGTCCGATTTAAAGCATTTTAATCTCTTGTAAGCTTTTCATTTTATTCTGTGACAATAGGATAATGTGACGTTTGTGTGTTTGAAATCATAGATACTTGAAATCACTTTTTAAATTAAAGATTTGCATCATGCTGTCTTCATGCTAACCTGGGTATTTTTATAAAAACAAAGAACATTAATAATGCAGTACTGCCTGAAATACTATGATTTCTTCCTCATTCTCTTTTTTTCTCACATCTGGCCACTTAACTTATGTTATGAAGTGAACTTCATGCGGTATCAAATTCCATTAAAACATCCTGAATGAAAATATGCTGAATGACAGTGAACGGCTGAACTGCAGTTAAAGTCTAAAGATTAAAAATGAAACACCCGAAAATGCATGATACCATGGAGGAAATGCTGGATAGCCTGGTGATGCAACATGAATTGTTTTATACTGAAACTTTCCTTCTAAAAGCGCTTCCTTGGTCTTATCCAAATTTCTTTGCACGTTAAACACATGTCGGCCACAACAGGAAATAAAAAAACTGCAACAGGCGTTAACGTGCTAATTTTGACAGCCCTAATATATATATATATATATATATATATATATATATATATATATATATATATATATATATATATATATATATTAGGGCTGTCAATTGATTAAAATATTTAATTGCATGATTGTTGCAAGTTAATTTATGATTAATTACAACTATATTGCACATTGTATCTGTTCTAAATGTCCCTTTATATAGTATTATTTGCATTTTGAAACTGCATGACACCAATATCCTAAACATAATACTGTTTTATAGGGCTGCACCAAAATGAAAATTATGCTATCCAGGCTCATTCCGATTACGTACCCCTACATACATTTCTGGAGAGCGCCAAATACGTCCCAGCAGCTATGTTTTTTTTTCAGTTTTTGTTTTGGCAAGTCCACCAGAGATTGCTGTGTATGCATTAACAGATCTCAAATTTCTCTTTCGAGTGCCATTCGTGCCTGCTCTTCTCGCGTAAATCTACTAGACGACACTGTTGACCAATCTCCCCACCCTCCTCCTTCCCTTAACCTAACTAATGATGTTTTCAAAAGCATCAATTGACCCATCCTCTCACTTCCCTCAACCCAACCACAGTGTTTTAAAAAGCAATTCAGAAAAAAAAAAAAAAGCCCTCGCCTGATTTTTACCACGTTTTCAGATTTTACCACATTCTCACCGTTATTTACTTGTTTATTTTATTTTTTTGGCTCCTGATTTTGTTTTACCTGCTTTCTGGAAGCGTCCTTCATCGGACTTGAATCTCATCATCGTGATCAACTCTGCTCTGCATCTCAAGTCTGTTGATGTATGAGTCTAGCTACCGGACAAACTGGTAGCAGCGGAAAAGCCATCCATATGCAGGTAATCGGTCAACGGGTAAGCAAGAAAAGGAACAGCATCATACCGCCTCGTAGCATTCATTTTAAAGACGAAATGCAGCCATACATAACAATACATAAATCTTGATCTCCAGAAACTTATATAGGGCTCTGTATTCAGGATGAGCCTGTGTTGAGATTATAATGAAGCACTTTAAGAATTTTCATTTTGGTGCATCCATATAAAACGTTACAGTATGTTTCAGCTTTTCATTGCATGCACTTCAGTATCTGATCTTATTGTTTGCAGTTTTAAAATGCAACACTATATTAAGTTAAGGTACACTGAGATCAGATTAATTAATCCCAAATTAACTTGTAGAAATCATGCGATAAGTAACTCACTCTCGGCAAGTACTCTGGCATACATTTAACCAGTAAATTCCCTTCAACATTTCACTGAAAGCCTAATAATTTTGACTTCAATTGTACATTTAAAAAAAGTCTTTATTTAGTCAGGATGTATGTTGATCCTAATCTGCAGGATCCTCCAGTGAGATGATAAACAGCCAAAGCTGTTTTCCACCACACTTGCTGCATTGTTGTGTTGACCCGATCCTGACCAGGGAAAGGCCGCATGAGCTGCTTTCCTCAGATGCTCTGCTCCTGGAACTGTATCTGCTGATCATCTGGAACCTCCAGCTTTTTTGCATCTGATGCCTGCCCTATGGGTGAGCCAGCAAAGACCCCATCGCTTGACTGTCCATACTCTCCAATATGGACTAGATATACTCCTAGACTGCAGCACATGTAAGCTTGATGGCTTTGGACACTCTGATCTGCCTCGTATGATAGTGGGTGAATGTTCTGAAAAAATAAATAAATAAACAAATAATACAATAAATGAATAAATAAATAAACTATAGCATACTTCAAGTGATAATTCCACTTACCCTCCACTGAGATATCTCCACTTGTTCTTAACCTCTTCGACTTTCTTTCTTCTGTTAAACACAAACATTTTTCATCAAACCTGGAAACCTGTAGCCACTGACTTCCCCAGTATTTGTTTCTCCTACTATGAAAGTCAATGGTTACAGGTTTTCAGATGCCTTCAGAAAACCTTCTTCAGTGTTCAACACGAGAAAGAAACTAATATTTACAGGTTTGGAACCATTTGAGTGTGAGTAAATCATTTTTGGATGAACTACTCCTTCGAAATAGCAAAGTTTAATTCCATTGAGTGACATACAAAATTCAGCTATTATCAACAAAAATAAATGTAGTAAATGAAGTTACACTTACCCATCTTGAAGTTGAAATGTCAGTTGAATGTCATATCGTCACAGATGTGGTGTGACTCGATGTTTACATTCATATATCACACACTAAAATGCCATTTGAATGAAACATAATATATAAATCAGGGGTGTCCACACTCGGTCCTGGGGGGCCAGTGTCCTAGAGGATTTAGCTCCAACCCTAATCAAACACACCTGAACCAGCTAATCAAGCTCTTACTAGGTATACTAGAAACTTCCAGACAGGTGTGTTGAAGCAAGTTGGAGCTAAAGTCAGCAGGACACCGGCCCTCCAGGACCGACTTTGGACACCCCTGATATAAATCATGGTGTGAAAAGAAAAACATACAAAATGTGCTGCATGATGGGGGGGGGGGGGGGGGGGGGGTACTGTAATTGCTCACATCAATATAGCATCATTTGTGCAACACTGCACAACAATAATGAATATTTTTACTTTGCTATATTTTTTTGAACATTGGGTTTAGGGTAGGCGTTAATAAATTAAATTGAATGTGTAATTTAATAAATAATATGAATAACTCTGTGTAATTACAGTTTTTACATTACTGTGAGGATTGTGTTTAGGGTCAGGGTGGGGGTAGATGTTAATACAATACAATGAATGTGTAATTTAATAAATAATATAAATAATTCTGGGTAACTTGGCAGATGTATCCAGGGGTTTACGAAGACCAGGGTTGAGAAATACTGCTCCATAATACTTGGTGAGGAGATTAAAATTAAATAAAAATAAATTGAAAGCCTCCATTCTTATTACTTGATCTAATGTAGGTCTCGTGGCCAGTCGTGTCCTAAAAAACTTTTAAAAATCTTTCTTAAGGCTGAGTTATACTTTCGCCTGGTGACCCGTCGTGAACCTCCACGTTCTCGCAACTCGCGAAACGGACAAGACTTTTATACTTGACGCGTTCGCCATTGAGATTTTTTTTAAAACAACAGGGGGCTGTCAAAAGAAACCTATCATAAAATTAGACTATATTTAGCGACTTTTCAGATCCCCTTAGCGACAAATTTTCCAAAATGCCACTAGCGACAAATCTAGAGACTTTTTTGTGTGTTACTGGAGATTAGGGTTGGTCGATGTTGACCAATTTGGCATCGCACGATGTCTAATGTGAAACATCGCGATGGACGATGGCATCGTCATCATAGGCGGAGGTGAATTAATTATTTATGAATAATTAATTAATTCATAACAAATTAATTATTTGTAGCCTACTGTTTCAACTACCAGTTGTACCCCACGAGAACCCTTTGTTCATGCTCAATGCTCATTTTCAACAGTTTTATTCTGTTTTTCTGTGCTCAAAACAGTGGCAGGAATAGATTTATGGGACTCACCGGCTATATGCTGTGAGCGTCCACAATGAAGCTGCAGTTCTAGTCGGATCGCAAGTAATTTTGTTTCAAGAACTGCAATCTTTTGTAGAAGTTTGTGGCAGTTTGTACAGCAGTGAGAATCTGAATCTGATCCAGAGGAATTTCACAGCTGTGTTCTCCCGTCTCAGGAATGTAAGCAGCTGGTAGCGGGAGGATTGTTTAGATGATAATTCCCATCTTGTTAGTAAAGCTATATTCCAGAAAGTTTGTAGAGTCGATGCTGATCTTCAAACTGTGTCGTTTGAGCATGTGCTAACAGGCTCAAGTTAAAATTAGGGTATAAGATATAAAAGCAGGTGTGCAGAGAGCTGAGCAGTAGGCAAAGATGTCCAAACAGTAGCAAAGCAGGAAATAAAGTCCCATGAAATAAAGATAAGTTAAACACAAATGACCACCTGTCAATCACTTTTTCAACGGGACTCTGGCATGAATAGGCAGAGTGATCTGGGTCGTTATAATGGCGTCGACAAACTTGGTCGGTAAAAAAGGTTCAAGACCAACAGCAACCCACCGACAGTATCTGAGGTTTTCACTAAAATACTGAGTGACGCTGTGACGTGTTACCTAATATATTCAAAAGAAAGAAGAGTCGTTAGATAGAGACAAGATTAATTAAATATCACGTTTAACAACTATAGTAAGACACGATCTAGCCAACCCAGGCTCATTTTGAGAATGTAGTCCCGGGGACGTTTCTGGAGACCGCGAAATACGTCCCGGGAGGTACGTATTTGTGCAGTTTTTGTTTTCGCGAGTCCGCGAGAGGCCGCTGTGCGCGCTTTTTCCCGCGCCGTTCTCGCGTAAATCCGCTAGAGGCCGCTGTCGAACGACCTTCCGCCTGTCTGCCTGTCTTCATGACGGAATGATTGACCGTGCGACAGGCCAATCGGCTGACCCACCCTCCTCCGTCCCTAAACCCAACCAACGACGGTTCACAAAAGCCGTCCAGAAAAAGAAAAGCCCTCGTCCGATTTTTACCACGTTTTCGGATTTGACCACATTCTCACCCTGTGACGAACTTGTTCGCTTCATTTTTTGGATTTTGTTTTTGTTTTCTTACCTGATTTCTGGAACCGCTCTTCCCCGGACTCGAACCCGGTCGTCGTCGTCGTGGTCAGCCCCTCCCTGCGCCTCGAGTCCGCCAGAGTACACGAAGAGCTAACCGGACAAACTGGCTGCAGCGGGAAAGCCCTCCACACGGAGGTGAGCGGCCAGCTGGCCGGCCGGCCGGCAAGCGCCGAAGGGAACGGCGTCACACCGCCCCGCAGCGTTCGCTTAAAAAAATGATCTCCAGAAACGTCCCCGGGACTACGTTCTCAGAATGAGCCTGGGTTGGATCTAGCGGTACATCCTTAATAAACTGTTCAACGTGCACTGCTCTCTGGAGCTCAGACGAGCGCATGACAGTGTCTGTGGCTGTTGTATCTGTGTGTGTGGTCATGTGATGTGCGTTTTTAGCGGACGGAGGGCTGTTCAGAAATGCTATGTAAAACAAGGTGTGGATGTGGATCATTTTCATTCCAAAATGGCATTTTAAAACTAACACATATTAGTGTAAATGGGGCCTAAGTGTTTATTTTTCGCGAGCAGGTTTGCGATGAGGGCGGGGCGGTGGATCGGCAATGCCGGCTCAGCATCGTGTTGTCTATCGGCCATCTTCTATCGGGCCAACCCTACTGGAGATTTTTATAGACTCTCATGCGCCCATACTGTACTGTCCATACTCTTCTCAACGAGCTGCGGGAGATGCCGTCGGCCCCTCCCCAGCCTCAGAGCACTGACTGGCGGCCCAGTCCTCGTACAGCAGTCTCTCCCACCTGCAGCCCGAGAGCAGATCACCCTCTGCGTACCGACGGCAAATGATTTAGCACCGGGAGTGTGAGGTATTTCCATTGTACAGTCAAACCGATCTGCTTCTCCTTTATTTTAACAATTTAATTTGACCGTTTATTCTTTTCTTGTTCACAATTACAGATACTTTAGTGACAGTTTTGGAATGGGGTTTATTACATCTGAGAGATTACTGCAAATTCACTACACATCTATACTGATATACTGTATTCAAACTGCAATAATTGTTGTTAAATTGCCATGCATATATAAAGTGTAGTGCAAATATAATACCCCTTTTATTAATCATAGTCTGTTAAATAAATAGAAACGGTATAACGTGATGACATCAGAAATATGCAAATTGACATATGATGCAATCTAGCGACTTTTCAGGCAGAGCTATTTCAGGCAGAGAACCATTTTTATTGAAAATAGTTGGCAACACTGGGAGAAACATAGACGTAGCAAGTGTTCAGAACTACGTCATATCCTTAATATCATTCAAGATTTTTTAAATTAATTATTTTTATTAATTATTTTATTGATTATAAGGACTTTTATAACCATTCAAGATTTTTGTAAATCAAACTCTCAAACAGTTCTACCTATTAAAGTGTATTAAATTATTAATGACAACAGTACATGGGTTGCTCTACAATTATAATTTTTATTATGGCAAGAGTCAAAGCAAAAAAATAATATCTAATAGTAAGATAATGTCTGCTTGTCTCCTCCAAAAACGAGAGAATGTTCTGAATCTTTATGATTTTTTGCGGCAGATGGACGCGAAGCGCTTTCTGTATGTCCAAAACCAAAAAATTCAGCAAAAGCAGAACGACCGCGATGTGTGTAGGTCTTTCCATATTTGCGCTTTGCTTTCATGGCTGTCACCTAGCAACAGCCGTACACACAACAGCAGCTAGATAACGCAAGCGTACCAGGGTTCAAAGGGAAAAAAGACGGTGTGAACAAACCAACCAAGAAGGTTGCAAAGGGTGTCAATCGAACGTGGTACGGTCCAGGCAATTCAACCAAGTGTGTAATCACCCTAAATGTACAGCACCTAAGCACATGGGTCTCTACATTTGCCACAGCAAACTCTTTTTGGCTTTAACAAACTTATCCCTCAAGTTTTTATAAACTTCTTTACAAAAACTTGCAATTTCTAGCCAAGAATTATTGGCCCTCTGGTTAACCCTATGATCACGCATAGACGGATCATAAAGATTCAAGTACATGCGTACCAAAATCTCTTCAAAGTGATTCATTTTCAATTCAAATGAAACACGGCGCCACGCAAACTGTTCGCTTGAGTCTCAAAAAATTTAGTGCGCTCCACCAGCTGTAAGCAAGTTGCGTGCACCTGAAGCAAACCTCTACAAATACTGCAATGACGTCACACGCACTCAAGCAAACTAGCGAGTACAAATCAGCCAAGTTTCCCCAAATTCACCTGTATCTACAGGGTTTGCATTTCGACATGTGATCCTTTAGAGACCCCATAAATCAGACTTCTGCATTCAAAAAAGGAGATGCATTCTCATATTCAGCTCTAGACTGCTTTCATTTCCTTCTCCAAGTCATCCAAGAATTTCCTAGAAAATGAATCCAAAATTTGAAACTATGTTACCCTACCTGCTCCTCGGACATCTTCATTCCTTCAGACCTGCTGAAGCCATTCGTGCTGTAAGATCTGCTCTAATGTTGCTCTCCTGCCATCATCTTTTTTATGGCACTGGGTTATCAGATCTTGAAACTCTGTGAAAGATTTCAACAAGAAAAGTTGATTAGGCTCTTTATAACCTATACATGTTATCTTGAATGAACTTCTGAATTAAGCAGTATATTTTGTGTTTACAAGAGCTGTTATGTGTGTGTGTTTAATGGTGTTATTGTCATTGTTGTGTTGTCTCACCTTTGGAATAACCTGGAATCAACTGATCATCTTTTCTGGTCAGAAACGACATCAAATGCAGGCCTCCGCTCACCATTTCTATAAGCAGATTTCGCAAGCTGCAAATAGCTTCTTTCATGGCCCATTCATGATCTGAAATTAAAGCAAGACAATGAAAGTGTTTATAAGCTTGCATGCAAATCAGCCCACTGTTGGGGACCAATCAAACCCCAACTATGACCTTTTATAATGCATAATAGACACACTCAACTCACTTTTAGAGCTAGGGTTCATAATAAGCTCACTACAGCCAAAGTCTATCATTTTGAGCCGCAGCGTGTCCATGTTGACCAGGATGTTGTCTGATTTGATGTCTTTGTGGAAGATGCCCTGGTCAGCGCAGTGTTTGGCTGCGAGCACTGCTTGGTGAAATAAGCCACGAGCCACAGTTTCTCCTAGTGATCCTCCTTTGGCACTGATGAATGTTTCCAAGGTCTCACATGGATCTGGATATTCCATAATGAGGATGTACTTCTCTGGCTCTTCAAACCAATCGATCATTTGTACGATGTGGGGGCTTTGGGATTTGCGCAGCAGCAGATTCACTGCCACTTCCGCTACCAAAGGTTTGGCACATCCAGGCTGGAAAATGTCATTTGATAAAAGGTTAGCTTTGATGTTTCATGTTCAAATGTGCATTAAATATGACCCTGGAGCAAAACAACAGTCTTATGTTGCACAGATATTGACCTTATTCTGCAAAGCGGAAGTACGTTTGTTTTTACTATTGTTTTAGAGCTTCCGATACAGTTGCCTATGAGAGAAATTACTAGGAATGGTAAACAGTCAAACTACTTGCTCTACAAACAAGTGTGTTCATGACTATACATAAAAGGTTGAAGAATTTAAGAAGAAAATATCAGTTTGCAACATCAACAGGCTGCATTTAACATCTAAACAATGAAAGTGAATGAGCCAAAAAGATTTCAATGGCTGTTCCCGCTCGTACATGAAGAATAAGGTCAAAATTAAACAAAAAACTAATATTATAATATCTAATATATGTAATATTCTAAGACATTTTGTAAACTTTCAACTGTAGACTGTAATATGCTTTGCTAAGATCTTAGTTTGGACACCATTTAAAGACACTTTTCTCAGTATTGTGATTTTTTTTGAACCCTCAGATTCCAGATTTTCAAATAGTTGTATCTCTGCCAAATATTGTCCTATCTTAACAAACTATACATCAATGGAAAGTGTATTTATGCAGCTTTTCAGATCATTTATAAATCCCAATTTTAAAAAAAATGAACACTTATGGCTGGTCTTGTGGTCCAGAGTCACAAATGCAAATGTTCGTATTTAGAGAAGTCTTGCCAACTTACCACATTAATAAACTTGTCCCATGTGCTCTTTTTAAGAAATTTGACAGCAACCTGCAAGGAGACAAACAGTTTTAATAGTGGTTCTGCAATTATTTATACATTACATTTCATGCAAAAAATAACAGATGAAAAGACAAAAAACAAGAGAAACAAATGGATGTAAAGATAGTTTACCTTCTGGCCATCAAATCTGCGTGTCGCCAAATTCACAGTGCCATAGGCTCCACTTCCCAGAAACTTTCCCACATCATAAAAGGAGTAAAATGATCCTGATAAAACAAGAATAAAATACATTAATTGCTACTTTTATTGATAATCTCGAGCAGTGATACCAGGGAGGCAGGATAATGTACATACTTCATGTTGAAAACTGAACAAGGAATTAAACTAGAAGCATAAATACCAATTATGATATTTATGAAAAGTTATTTAAAAAAACTACTGTAGGACTGGGAGATGTAACAAAAATCTAATTTCACGATACAAGTCATCTCATATCCTGATAGCGATATATATATCATTATATATTACCATTTCTAGAAATTGAACCAATTAATAGTTTATATATATATTGTCCACATGGAAAGGACTATTTATTTTGTATATTTAAAGATATATACTTAGAAATTTCTAATTCATTTGTGATCATATTTTTCACTTTATTTCGAAATTTATTTTGTGCAAATGTTTAATTTAAAATGTAGAAATATAAAATATGTATAAAATATAAAACACAAATGTAAACATTGTACTTTTAAATTTGTAACTTTCTCACGATGCTATTATTCATGTTTCTGTCTGCATCCTCGTATTGATGTGCACTAAATTATGAAAAGATTTTAAACACAAACCAAGACACTCTGTTCTCCCTATTCTATATATATCATCATCACATTGCACAGCCCTACTATACTAGAAGTTGTCAAAGTAGACCAATAATTTGAAATCACTCACCTTTACCGGGCCAAGAATAAATTGGACCAGGTGTCAGCTTACAACTGGATGGACCCGACGCAGATGATGGCTCCGGATCAGGTTTTATTTTATGACTAGATGATCCTGATTCAGATACTGCCTCCAAAACAAGATCAAATGGCACTGGATCTGGATGTGAACTGAAGCTGAATGAATCAGCACAAATATCAAATGGATCCTGGTAAACCACAGGCTCAGGGCTTGCTGGACATGGACCTGTTTTTGTCTCAGGGCTGGCTGAACATGGGTCTGATTTTGGCTCAAGGCTGGCTGGACATGGGTCTGATTTTGGCTCAAGGCAGGCTGGACATGGGTCTGATTTTGGCTCAAGGCTGGCTGGACATGGGTCTGATTTTGGCTCAGGGCTGGCTGGACATGGGTCTGATTTTGGCTCAAGGCTGGCTGAACCTGGCACTGGTTTTGGCTCAGGACTGGCTGGATAAGGGTTGAGCGTCACCTCAAAACCAGATGGAGCTGGTTCAGTTAACGCCCAAAAGTTTCCACTTAAACGTGGACAGAGATCTTTCTTCTTTTTCTTCCTCCTTTTTCTTTGGGTTTCTGTTAAAACAAATTGAAATTAGCATTAGAATATACTGAGACTAGACATAATAAAGAAACCTAAACACTGAGTGAACACATAAAAGGGAACTAACTGGCAAGATAAAACACTGAAGTTTAACTGTCTCTATAATATTCATTCATTATTAAATATTCAAATCAGTTTGAGATAATGCTTTAGCTCTGACTTTGGAAACAAGTTATGCCACGTTTGAGCAGAATAAAAGGCAAATCCAAAAATAATTCACATATGAATGATTGTTCCTTTTCTTCTTTTTATGTGACCTTGACATTAGCCGGTTTGCCATAGATCCCTTCATTCAACTTTTCACTATTTATATTTAGATATTATATTAATGAAATGTAGTAATACTAATAAAACTAGACACGGGAAAAGAATTACAATATGAAGAACATTAATAATACAAACTAGACAGTAGATAATAATAATGACAGTAGACTCACCGACTGCTGGCAGGAGATCTTCTAAATTCTGTGAAGACACTGGGACAACGGCAACTGGATCTGGGGCCACTTTGTTGCCCCTTTGCCAGAGGAGGACACGATGCTTAAAAGACTTCCATGTCTGGTTGAAGAATGCACTGATGGACTTTCCCGTCTCTATTTTTGTTTGTGTTTTGAAAGAAAGAAAGAAAGAAAGAAAGAAAGAAAGAAAGAAAGAAAGAAAGAAAGAAAGAAAGAAAGAAAGAAAGAAAGAAAGAAAGAAAGAAACATAAATCAGAAACCATAAATCAAAGACTGAGAACAGACATCATGAAGAAGTAATGTAAAGTCTAAATTTGTAAAGTCTAAAGTCTAAAGTTGTCTAAATAATGCAAGATCCATCGTTAAAGAGATTGTTCACCCAAAAAAGAAAAGTTTGTCATCATTTTCTCACCCTTGTTCCATGTTTGACTTCTTTTCTTCTGTTGAAGATATTTTGAAGAAAGCTGGAAACCTGTAACCACTAAGTTCCATAGTATTTGTTTTCCCACTATGTATGTCAATGGTTACAGGTTTTGATCTTTCTTCAAAATATCTTCTTCAAGTGTTCAACAGAAGAAAAAACACATGTTTGGAACCAGTTAGTAAATTTTGAGGTGAACTATCCTTTTAAACTCTATGCTACATTTATAAAACTCTAAACAGAATAAAAATACGGCAAGTATTATTAAAATACTGACAGTATAATAATAATGATGAAAACGTACCATTATTTGGCCCACAGTCAGATGGACCTGATACAGGTGTGATCTCAGATGGAGCCGAGATGGATGGGATCTCAGAATCAGGTGTCAGCTTGAAACTAGACAGACTTGACACAGGTTGTACCCATGAAAGACAATCTGGTTCTGGCATCGGTGTTAACTCGGATACCAGACTGGATAGATCTTGGTCCTCTGAATGGATCTTGAGTAGACTTGGAACAAGTGATGGCTCCAGATCACTGTCTGATGTCAACTCAACTGTTGATGGACCTGATATAGAAGGTGGCTCATGATCGTCCAGATTGGCACTAATTGGTAGCTCAATACCTGATGGGCACGGATCGATTGATAATGCCCATTGGAGGCCAGATAATTCTGGCTGGGGTTCATTGGGATCGCTGCATGGAAATGGGGTCAACATGTTTTCTCCAGGGCAACAGAACGTGCATCGCTTGAGCACCTTCCCTATTCGCCCAAAGAATGCACGGATCCCTTTCTTCCACCTTTTTGCTTGTTTTTCTACAGAAAAAGAAGAAACAAGGAAAATAATGATTAAAAAAGTTATTAAATAAGCATATAAACCATTATGAGGGATGTAAACATTGACAATGGTCCTAACGTGTTTCCTATTTTACTTTTTTCATTTCCATAGCTTCTGTGACTCCAAAAAGGTCCACATATTGATAAATAATGTTATGAGAGCTGTTTTAATGTTGAGTTATGATTGAATTCCCTCTTTTTACAGTTATGAAATAGTTTGACAAGCAGGAAATGTTTATGGGCCAATGACATCCCCACATTGAAATGGTCTATAGGTCTGCAGAATAGTTTTTCTGCAATTATATATTGCGATCTGAATAAAATTTCATCAGATGACTTGAATAGCTCTTTTTGGAAATATTGACTCATTTAGATTGATTGAGATGTTTTTTTGGGGGGAGTGAATTGTGCAGAAAATATAAATTACGAGAGTGATTATACATGCACACAATGATATTCTCTCACTTGACGTATTGAATTACATCATGGTCACAAGCCTCTTTAACTACATTGAAGCCTATTGACTCAATATATAAACAAGCAGTTAAAATTATGGACTTAAAGCCTATGCGATGGCATCATTGTGAAGTTTTATGTAAACATAACCTTTTTAGTTTTAATAGTTTTATTAAATTTAATTATCCTAAATTGGTTTTTAAATGTTTAAATAATCATGTTCCAATCCTGTTTTCTGATCTAATCAGTAGGCATCAAACCTCTCACAGAGTCACACGCGCAACTGCTAATGGTAACTGTCTAGTGCCAAAGTGTAAGACCTCATTTGGTCAATCTGTCTTCTCTGTAAAGGGAGCCAAACTGTCGAATGATTTACCTGTTAGCTTAAAATCAGAAAGTAATCTAAATATTTTAGTAGTGTTCTTAAAATATGGTTAAAAGCAAAACAGCAGTGTTTGCACAAATAGTCT
The DNA here is from genome assembly GCF_903798145.1 of Danio aesculapii. Taxonomy (NCBI): domain Eukaryota; kingdom Metazoa; phylum Chordata; class Actinopteri; order Cypriniformes; family Danionidae; genus Danio; species Danio aesculapii. Next base: position 48,450,400 of record NC_079450.1, on the reverse strand, counting down.
ATTGTTAGTTTCTTGGATCATGTCGCCTTTGCTTTTGCTCCAGTCATTTTATGTAAAGAATTATAATGCTGTGTATATGTTTTTTATTATAGTTCCATTTTGTCAATTTTGTCAAGCCTCCTGTGGACAGGTGTTGAGAATTAGCAAGTTTGCTAAAACACCTAAACAAATGCATTTGGTTGTCCAGTGTAATTGTGATGTCCATGTCAAATAAATAAATAAATTTATTTATTAATACAGTTTAGCAAAGATGAAAGGTAAATAAACCATGCTTCTTTGGTTTTCTGGGTAGTCAAACAGTATTCAGGTACAAAAACGTAATAATTTAATTAAAATAACACTGCAGAGTCTTAATTGTTAAAAAAAAAAAAAACCAATTAATAATTAAATAAAGTTACAAATTGTACAAATGTTGTGCCGTAAACACTTTAAACTCTCTAGAAATGCTCACACAGTCAAAACAGAATTATTTAATATTTTTCTATTACTTACTAAAAAGTATAGAGTAACCACAGGTAGGGCTTTGCAATTAATCGAAACTGAATTACAATCGCAAGATGCTGCTGTTATATGAACTACTAGCCAATTGAGTGAGCCCACTTCCGTTCTACCCAATCAGAATTGCGCAACCAAACTATGCCAATAAAAAAAAGAAAACAAACAAGAAAGCATAGACAAATGGGATAATGGTGTCTGCTGCTTTAAAAGCCTTAATAGATGAATTCATGTAAAAAAAACAGCATTTGGTAATATGGGAATATTTTGGTTTCATGGTCACAGGTACCGAACAAAAACAGCTCATTTTTAAGAGCTGACAGAATTGTTGCCATGGCTTGCAGATTATTGAGCTGAAGCTTGACTACAAAATTAAATTGCAAATCAAATCGCAATCGGAATATCTGTCAAAAAAATTGAAATTAGATATTTTCCCCAAATCGCACAGCCCTAACTACAGGTACTCTTTCATTATAATCCTGATAGCCCTTAAATATTTCACAAATGATGTTTAACAGAGCAAGAAAATGTTCACAGTATGTCTGATGATATTTTTTCTTCTGGAGAAAGATTGGTTTGTTTTATTTTAACTACAATAAAAGCAGTTTTTTTAAACCATTATAAGGTCAAAATTATTTGCCCCTTTAAGCTATATTTTTTTGATAGTCTATAGAACAAACCATCATTATACAATAACTTGCCTAATTACCCTATCCTGCCTAGTTAACCTAATCAAGCCTTTAAATGTCACTTTAAGCTGTATAGAAGTGTCTTGAAAAATATCTAGTCTAATATTATTTACTGTCATCATGACAAAGATAAAAGAAATCAGTTATTAGAAATGAGTTATTAAAACTATTATGTTTAGAAATGTGTTGACAAAAATCTTCTCTCCATTAAACTGAAATTGGGGGAAAAAATAAACAGGGTGGCTAATAAGTCAGGGGGCTAATAATTCTGACTTCAACTGATTTACATGATATACAATTATGATAATAATATAATATTATCATATAAATTGTCAAGTACATCATACACGTTTGTCTTTCATAATTATAAACTAATAACATGGCAATGACAGAATTAAGTTTTTCAGGAGGAGCTTTAGTTGTAACATGGCCATTATGACAGTTTAATCTTTTATCTAATGAAAACTAAATAAATAAATTAAGTCAAACATTTAGCCAATCGGTAGCTACAAACTCCATCGCTTATGTCAAAAATTGCTAAAATTTTCCAATAGATGGTTTTGTGTCTCTCTTATGTTTCATTTGATTCTGTCCCTTACCAGTTGGGCTGTTCTCCATAGCGGCTGCTGTAGGAGAAGCCTCTAGTTCTGATCCTCCAGCTGCCCGTGCAGAGTCACTCAACCTCGGCTGAGCTTCTGCGGAAACCGGGCTGCTGGTTTGTAAAGAAAAGCGTTTACACATGCTGTTATTTGTAATTTATAAAGGTGCTTTGAAACCACCTTTATCTAACATTCACAATAACTGCTCTCAAACTATGTGTATGGTTGTCGACTGTTAGTCCAGATAGATTTCTAGTCGCTGTTCAAGTGATTTTCTTGGCTACTGCTTGGATCTTCACTGATCTGTGCGCGCGAATGCATTCTATTCTATGACGTGACAGCCAATCGAATGTGGGCGGGGCTTGCGGCGGTGCAGCATGGACATCAGTAATCGAATTATTTGCCTTAATCCTAATTAAGACAATAATAAGATTAAGGTGTTTACATGAGTTGCTTTTTAAATGTTTCATGATCCCATTTTATATGTTATAGCACATACTTCGATTAATAATTCACATACTTCTTCACCGCGCTATCCGCATTTCCTCCGGAGTTTCAGACAATCCCTTACAAAAAAAAAACCCCACAGGAATTCTGCAGGAATATTATGCAGACTTCCTACAGGATTTCAGCTCATTTTCCTGTAGAAATACCAGCAGGAATTTTATGAAGGAAACTAAATGTATGCAGGGATTATTCCTGCAGGAATTACAATCCTACAGGTCTATTAAATATCCAGTTCCAGCAGGATTATTGTGCAGGATAGATATGAAGTTAGAGAAATTTCACAATGAAACAATGTATTTTTACAAATTATTTATTAAAATTGTAAAAAAAAAAAAGAAAAAAGAAAAAAGACCAAAGCAGAATCCAATTCACAGCAGGCTGCGTTTACTCATTTTTCCTAAAAAAAGTTTTAAAAAAGTTCCCGTAAGTGGTAGAGTTGGTGTGGTAGAGAATACAGTCTGTAAAAATACCATTACATGCTATGAAGAATCTCCAAAAACAAAAAATGGATTCTTTTCACAAGTTATGATGTGTTTAACGGTCATCAGCATCCTAAATACCTTAAAGTTTTTTATATTTAGATTTTTTTTTAACTTATGTACATTTATATGTATTTATGTATAATACAATCTTTATGTCAAATTACAAAAAACAAATGATCGCTTATGCGAAGAGTATCTAATGAAGTGTCTATGCAGACAAGACAGTAAATCTGACATTATTCTCTCTTCTGGCTGCCGTTACCAGTCTCACACTATTTTCTTTTTCCTTTTCTGAAAGTATTGATAACACCATTGTGGAGTTTCTCTTTTATTATTTCAGCAAATAGAATTGTAAAAAATATATATTTGTTGTACTCTCCTATTCACTGCGCTCTGAGTTTACCAACTATGATCATTTCTGCTGCTAAGAAACATGCATATTTGAAAAGGGTCCATACAAGTGTGTGTGTGTGTGTGTGTGTGTGTGTGTGTGTGTGTGTGTGTGTGTGTGTGCGTGTGTGTGTGTGCGTGTGCGCGTGCGTGCATGCGTGCGTGCGTGTGTGTGTGTGTACAAATTATTACCTTACTCGTAACTTGTGCTCATCATTTACTTTTTCCCTGAGTGCTGCCCTGATAACTTTTATTGGTACATCTGGAAATTTCTTCTGTACTCTGTCTGTAAATTCCCCTCTTCTGAACATCCTCCACCTGAGAGTTTCTTTGTTCTCTAAAGAGAAATAAACAAGGTTGAAAATACTTATCTTCAATCATGATTAGGCATGGGGCGGTACAAGTTTCTGGTGCTATGATAACCTTGGATAAAAATATCACGATATTGTGATTACTGCTCTAAAATAAGTTATTTTAAAATATCGCGGTAAAAAAAAACTACTTGAAAACTTGAACAGTTTTATTTTAGGAAAGATTTAACATATTTTGTAAAACATATTTTATTATTTTATAAAACAATATAAACCACATGAACCAGAGGTATTCCCCCATCCAAACCTCTGTCATATAATTGCTACATGTTTAATACAACTCATTATTTTAAAGATTGTGTTTTAATCATCAGATTGTACCTCAGCGCTTGTTTTCCTTCCTTTTCAATAGCAATAGCATAGACTAGCATTATATGTATTTATTATAATTCTGTCCAAAGTACAACTTTACTGGGATTTAAATTTTTAGTCAACCAAACTAATTCAATTAATAAATAATGAGGTCTAATAAATAAGTCTTTAAAAACAATATTTTACCCTTGAGTCAATGTATTTTTCCTTAAGCCAAAATAAATGTTTAGATTAATATTAAAATACTTTTTTTTTCATTTTTAACAATGTCAAAAGCATTTTAAAAAGTTGTCTACTTTGTACTAAAGTAAAAAATGTTTCTATATATATACCATCACCGGCCACTTTATTAGTTACACCTGTCCAACTGCTCGTTATTGTAAATTTCAAATCAGCCAATCACATGGTCAAAAGACAAGGTCAAGACGATCTGCTGCAGTTTAAACCGAGCATCCGAATGGGGAAGAAATGTGATTTAAGTGACTTTGAACGTGGTTCACGTGGTTCAAAGGTTGTTGGTGCCAGATGGGCTAGTCTGAGGATTTCTTAAACTGCTGATCTACTGGGATTTTCATGCACAACCTTTAAAATAATTGACTATTAAAATTGATCTTTTGGAAACCTATTTTTAGGTCGTTTGCCCTATCAGCTGGCAAACAAGTAAAAAAAAATTGGGTGAACTGACCCTTTAATAAACAACAACAAACCAGCAGCCAAAGCTATATGAATGCAAAGACACTGACACATTAAACTTTCCGAACGCAATGAGGTGATAATAATATGTTGTTCTTGGCGTCATGTCAACTGTGGAAAAATGATTGTTACAAGGTTTATAATAAACAGCTGTAAGAGCAGCAAGAGGAGTTTAATTTGACTGAGGAGTCAAATTACTGTAGCCTACAACAGTCCACGCACTGAATGCAGAAGAATCCATTTTGCAATATGGTGTCTTGACTCGCAACTTAGTAGTGGCATTTTATGTTAAACTTGTATAAGTTGACGTGATTGCTGTTGTGAAGTATCGTTTGAATGCTTTCAGTTTTGTTTTGTTCTTTTAAAACGCCTTACTGAGTCTGCGGTAAACCGATACATTATACAAACCTGACTGACAATTGGTGCTGTTCTGCGTTTTCGGAAAAAACTCTGCTAAAAGTGTTTTCTTTCGTTTTTTTCTTTAAATGTGACACTTAGGGAGACCCAGGAAACGATAGACCTAAACAAAGAGACCTGACGGGGCACCTGCAGTGACTGGTAGGTGATTAAAACCTTTATTTAAAGTAATAAAATGCTACCTGTAAGTTATTTTTTAACCTTTATTGTGCTTTTTGTCACAACTAAAATATTACTAACAATTTGACCTAAAAAATACAACACATTCAAACATGAAACAAGTTGCTTATTATTAAAAAGTTGAACATTTAAAGACAGCATCCGTTACCCCTTGCAAAGATCATACCCAACCAGTACAAAACAAACTGAAGATACTTTTTGTCTTAATAAAAATCTAAAGAAATGTTGAGATAAATGTTAATATTTCAGCATACATTATCATAATTGTCATATAAAATGACTATATTGTATTGTATGACCTAAAATTGTGTTCTTTGCATACAGAGGTAGATTAAAGTTATTATTTTGACTGAACTGATGTAGGACCATCATCAGCAAAGGCAACACAAAGGCTTTTAGACAGGTTACAATGAAGTAATTTCGGTAAGACAAAATGGGTGAGACTGTGGCTTTGACTAGAGGTTAGCACTGCCACCTTACAGCAAGAAAGTCACTCGAGTTCTGGTTTGGCCTGGAGGGCTTTTTGGGTAAAGTCTAGATCGGATACACGGTTGTTGCTAGATCAGATATGGTTGTGGCTGGAAGTTAACGAGAATTACTTATATTATTTATTCAATTTCCCATTTATTGTATTTTATTAACGCCTACCCCCACCCCCACCCTAATCCCAGCTGTCACAGTAACGTAAAAACAGTAGTTGTACAGATTATTATTTATGCCATCTATTAAATTACCCAATAAATTGGAATTTTTAACGCCTACCTCCAACCCTAAACCCAAGCGTCACAGTAACGTAAAAATATTAATTATTGTTATACAGTGTCATAAAAAATGCTGCTGTATTTGATGTACATATCACACTTTCAGCAGCCGTGTATCCGATCTAGACTTTACCCGGATACGCAGCTGGCCGGAAGTGCGATATGCACATTAATATAACAGCATTGTATAACACTGTGTAACAATAATTCATATTTATACAGTACTGTGACGGTTGGGATTAGGGTTGGGGTGGGGGTAGGCATTAAATTTACAATTTATTGGGTAATTTAATAGATGGCATAAATAATACCGGTACTCGTACAACTACTGTTTTTACATTACTGTGATAGCTGGGTTTGGGGTAGGAGTAGACGTTAATAAAATACAATAAATGGGAAATTTAATAAATAATATAAATTATTCTCGTTAACTTCCGGCCGCAACCATATCTGATCTTGCAACAACCAGCTTTCTGTACAAAGCCTACATATTCTGCTCATATTTGTGTGGGTTTCCTCCAGGTGCTCTAGTTTCCCCTATAGCCCAAAGACATGTGGTGTAGGTGAATTGGATAAAACTAAATTTGCTAAAAAAAAAAAGAAGACAGACATATTTATGCCTAATCACATGAAGCACAGAGCTTGGCAATAGTGCTGAAACATACCAGCATTGGCTGTTGAGATTACAACTCATTTTGTAAGTGTTTTTAGGGGTTCAATGGAAAAAGGTCCTATCTTATTTTAATAATTCATGTTTCATGAAGTTCTTTTTTTTTTTTTTTTTTTTAAACTATTCATTCATTCATTTTCCTTCGGCTTAGTCCCTTATTCATCAGGGGTCGCCACAGAGGATTAAACCACCAACTATTCCAGCATATGTTTTATGCAGCGGATGCCCTTCCAGCCGCAACCCAGTATTGGGAAAAACCCATTCACTCTAACATTCAGACATGCTCTCATACACTATGGCAGTTGTTTACCCTTTGGACTGTGGGGGAAGCCGGAGCACCAAGAGGAAACCCACGTGAACACAGGGAGAACATGCAAACTCCACACAGACATTATAACTGACCCAGCCGGGACTCGAACCAGCGACCTTTTTGCAGTGAGGTGACAGTGCTAACCACTGAGCCACCGGAAATTATGTATTCAGTCTGCAGCATGAATAAGGTGTATAGAGGCAATTTTGGATACAGCCTGAGTCTTAAATAGTCCAGGTAACATGTACCTGTAATGGATCAAGTAATCAAGGCCGTGGGTTATGGGAAATTAAGTCTTAAGTGTGTATCAGTGGTAGTAGTAAATTATTTGTTATTACAGTTATTTGATTTTGCAAATTAACCCATGTGTCACTTCTTTTTCTTTTCTTTTTTTTTAGTGTGAAGAAGTCCTCTGGGAGGTTCATGATTATAATACTGTACTTTCTGCTTTTTTTTAGAGTATCACAGGACTTTCACAGATTGCGCTGTTATAACCAAGAGACATGACGGGGACACCAAAGCCTGGTGGGTGATTAAACAGTCAATCCAATGTAATAATGCTACATCATTCATTCATTCATTCATTTTCTTTTCGGCTTAGTCCCTTTATTAATCCGGGGTCGCCACAGCAGAATGAACCGCCAACTTATCCAACACGTTTTTACGCAGCGGATGCCCTTTCCAGCTGCAACCCATTTCTGGGAAACATCCACACACACTCATACACTACAGACAATTTAGCCTACCCAATTCACCTGTACCGCATGTCTTTGGACTGTGGGGGAAACCAGAGCACCCGGAACCCACGTGAATGCAGGGAGAACATGAAAACTGACCCAGTCGAGGCTCGAAACAGCGACCTTCTCACTGTGAGGCGACAGCTCTTCCCACTGCGCCACTGCATCACTATAATGCTACATATAAAAACTATTCTTTCATATACTTTGAACTTTTTATTGTGCTTTTTGTCAATTACAATTTAAATGTAATTATCTGGTAAAAAATTACAAAACATTTAAACATTAAATGAGTTACGTATTATTATACAAACACCAACCACTTTATTAGGTACACCTGTCTAACTGCTCCTTAACATAAATTTCTAATCAGCCAATCACATGGCAGCAGCGCAAATTAAGTGACTTTGAATGTGGCATGGTTGTTGGTGCCAGAGAGAAACTGCTGATCTACTGGGATTTTCACACACAACCATCTCTAGTGTTTACAGAGAATGGTCTGAAAAAGAGGAAATATCCAGTGAGTGGCAGTTCTGTGGGCGCAAATGCCTTGTTGATGCCAGAGGTCAGAGGAGAATGGCCAGACTGGTTTGAGCTGATAGAAAGGCAATAGTAACTCAAATAATCACTCGTTACAACCGAAGTATGAAGAAGAGCATCTCTGAACACACAACACGTCCAACCTTGAGGCAGATGGGCTACAACAGCAGAAGACCACTCCTGTCAGCTAAGAACAGGAATCTGAGGCTACAGTTTGCACAGGCTCACCAAAGTTGCACAATAGAAGATTGGAAAAACGTTGCCTGGTCTGATGAGTCTCGATTTCTGCTGTTGCATACAGATAGTAGGGTCAGAATTTGGTGTCAACACCATGAAAGCATGGATCCATCCTGCCTTGAATCAACGGTTTAGGCTGATGGTGGTGGTGTAATGGTGTGGGGGATATTTTCTTGCCACACTTTGGGCCCATTAGTACCAATTGAGCATAGTGTCAGCACCACAGCCCACCTGAGTATTGTTGCAGACCATGTCCATCCCTTTATGACCACAGTGTACCCATATTCTGATGGCTACTTCCAGCATGATAAAGCACCATGTCATATTGTGCGAACCATCTCAGACTGGTTTCATGAACATGAAAATGAGTTCATTGTACTCAAATGGCCTCCACAGTCACCAGAACTCAATCCAATAGAGCACTGGAATGTGGTGGAACGGGATATTTGCATTCATGGATGTGCAGCTGACAAATCTGCAGCAACTGCGTGATGCTATCATGTCAACATGGACCAAAATCTCTGAGGAATATTTCCAGTGCCTTGTTGAATTTATGCCACAAAGGATTAAGACAGTTCTTAAGGCAAAAGGGGGTCCAACCGGTTACTAATAAGGTGTAACTAGTAAAGTAGACGATTATGAACTTAGCATATTTATATGTTTACGTTTGTTATATGGCCTAAAATTGTGGTCTTTGTGTGCAGATTTCGATGATTACTACAATTTTAACGAAACTGAAAATGTAGCACCACCATGCAACGATGCCAAGACGAAGGCTTTCAGTGAGGTTTTCCTTCCCATCATGTACAGCATAGTGTTCATCATTGGCTTCATTGGAAATGGTCTGGTCGTGTGGGTCTTCATCAGATATCGTCAAAAGTCCAACATGACAGACGTGTGCCTCTTCAACCTAGCCCTATCTGACCTACTCATCCTTGTGTCACTTCCATTTTGGGCACACAATGCCATGGATGAGTGGATTTTTGGCAAGTTTATGTGTCACACTATAACAGGTCTCTTCATGATTGGTCTCTACGCCAGCATCTTCTTCATGGTCCTCATGACGCTGGATTGCTATGTCATCATCGTCCATCCCCACAGTATGTTCTCCAAAAACTGCTCTGCAAGATTGGGTTTGGCCTTGTTGGTATGGATACTCAGCCTGTTTGCATCTCTACCTAACATCATTTTTACCAAAGAGAATTTTAATTTAAACAACAAAATATCTTGCCAACCTGATTTTCCTTATGATACATCCTGGAAGTCCTTCACTTACATTAGCATGAACCTTCTGAGCTTGATTTTCCCTTTGATTATCATGAGCTTTTATTATTCCCGGATTATCTCTACTCTGTTCAGCATGAAATCAGAAAAAAAACGCAAGGTGGTCAAACTGATCCTGTCTGTGGTAGCGGTTTATTTTCTTTTCCTTACTCCATACAACATTGTCATGTTTCTTATGTTCCTGCAGAGAATAGGGTACTTATTTTCTTGCGAGTGGCATAATAGTTTGAGTCTTGCCATGCAGTGGGTGGAAACCATCGCCTTGAGCCACTGTTGCCTCAACCCAATCATCTATGCGTTTGCCAGTCAGAATTTCAGAGGAGCAGTCAAAGATCAGTTTCCATTGTGCTTCAGGCGATACGCAGCTGTCTCTCAACAGGCGTCTGAAAGAAGAAGCTCAATCTTCTGAAGATCTTCTGAATATTCGACCACACAAATTACATAAAGCAATAATGTTCCTTTAGAGATTTTTATTTTCCAGATTAAAATAACATTACCTTTTTACCAACCCCAAGTTTCACTATAGTAATGAATCTATATCGAGTTCACTTTTAAAGTTGTCAATTTTGTTAAGCCCGTGTTGGCGTGGGTTTCCTCTGAGTGCTCCGGTTTTACCCACAGTCCAAAGACATGCGGTACAGGTGAATTGGCTAGGTTAAATTGTCCGTGGTGTATGAGTGTGGATGTTTCCCAGAGATGGGTTGCAGCTGGAAGGGCATCCGCTGCGTAAAACATGTGCTGGATAAATTGGCGGTTCATTCCGTTGTAGCTACCCCAGATTTATAAAGGGACTAAGCTGAAGGAAAATGAAATTACCGTAATTTCTGGACTATAGAGCGCACCTGTATATAAGCCGCATCCGCGCAATTTTACAAAAGAAGAAAAAGATATACATAGCCAGCACGGGCCATAAGCCGCAGATATCTATGTTGAAAAATTAGAAATTTACTGCATGTACAGAACAATTTTGTACTGAAACTGTACATGTACCTAAAAGATTCTTTCAGAACAGTGCCTTTTAACACGGCAGCGACTTTGCTGATTAAAACGGAACAGAACCAAAAGAAAATAACCGGTATTTATACACCTCGGCCACCTGCTCTCTGTGTGTTCACCCAGTCTTCCAGGCCATTTTCAAGTTCAGGCCAGCTGCTTTTATGTCCTCTGAAAGCTTTTCTCGACTTTTGGCATTTCATGAGCTCTTCCCGCTGCCGCCTCCAACGTCTCACTATAGATTCTTTGATACTAAGCTTGCGTGCAGCAGCACGGTTTCCTTCCTGGGTCGCAAGTTCGATGGCTTTAAACCTAAAACTTGCATCATATGAACTTCTTCATGTGATTTCTATGATGAAGGGGTGAGGATGTGAAAATATTTTCCAGTTAGTAATTTCTCGTGCGTGTTCTATCTGCTAAAGAAAAAGTAGGGTAGTCTATTTTTCTTTGTATTAATTTATTATCTATCTTATTTTTTATTCTACTGGTAATTCCGGTCAGAGCGTCCCTAGCGGTGGAAGAAAAATCCACAGAATAGCCGCACCTTTGTAAAAGCCGAATGGTTCAAAACCTAGGAAAAAGTAGCGACTTATAGTCCAGAAAATACAGGAATGAATGAATTTTATTAAGAATAGACTTGTACAAAAATACATAACTTGATATTCAGCATGTATAATGCTCATACAATAGATTTGATTCAAATTAAACAAATAACTTGTCATAAGAATTAAATGTAGGTGGGTTTTAAAACCATCGTTCAGAGTCAAATATTATTATTATATTAGAATTTTTTTTTTTAAGTTCTGACTTTGTGAAGTCTTTCCTCAAGTATTACATTTTATTCAATATTTCAACTTTGCTTTTAGTGTTTTTTGGTTTCTAATCCTTTTTTTTTTTTGGGATAATCAAAGAGCCCATATTATGGGTTTTTGAAAATGCCCTTCCATGTAGTGTGTAACACAGCTCTAAGTGAAGTGAAATATCCAGCTAAGGCTTAAATCTGTAAGTGTACAGTGTTTAAAATTATTGATTCATCTATAAAAGAGTCGACTCATAGTGCTTCAAACGAGTCGTCTTGATAACGAGTCATTAAGTGTTTCGCGATGATGCAGCTACGAAACACAAGTAGTTGGGCGCGCAAACCCGGGAGATTTGAAACCTGCGGCCCCGCCCACTAACAGAAAAAAAAGTCTCACACACACACAGAGACACACACAGACACAGTCGAATGAAGTCACGCTGTGCAGATGGATATTATGGACAGTCTAATCAAAGATGAAACATCAGCAATATAGCCCAGCCTTGAGCAGTTCTGAGTGCTTCTGAAAACTATATGCTTTTAAAGAAGACTTCATCAGTTTGTTAAAGGAAGGATCAGTATAGACTGTCAGAACATGGATCAGTGGATCATGGATCAGTTTCTACCCCCATTTCACAAGTGTAAGTACGTGCGATTAAAATTATTGCCTCGTTTACTCTAGCTTGCAAATTATGTATTTAGTTGTGTTTTGTTACTTGTAACTGCGTGTACTGTATCAGGTTAACTCTTTATATTCTCATATCGCGTGTAAAGCCACGTTGAAAACGCGACGCGTGCCGCTTTGATTACGGATCGTCAGCTGTTTACACACATGCAACGGACAAGTTTTAAAATATTTCAGCTCAATATTATTGTCTCCTCGTGTGTGTAACGCACGGGTATTCGCGGATATAACTGAGCGCCGCTCCTCTATAGACGCGCCGGCCCTGTGTGTGTGTGTGTGTCTGTGTCTCCTCGTGTGTGTAACGCACGGGTATTCGCGGATATAACTGAGCGCCGCTCCTCTATGGACGTGCCGGCCCTGTGTGTGTGTGTGTCTGTGTCTCCTCGTGTGTGTAACGCACGGGTATTCGCGGATATAACTGAGCGCCGCTCCTCTATGGACGCGCCGGCCCTGTGTGTGTGTGTGTGTCTGTGTCTCCTCGTGTGTGTAACGCACGGGTATTCGCGGATATAACTGAGCGCCGCGCCGCGCCCTCTCTATTCAGCCGCTCCTCTATGGACGCGCCGGCCCTCTGTGTGTGTGTGTGTGTGTGTCTCCTTGTGTGTGTAACGCACGGGTATTTGCGGATATAACTGAGCGCCGCGCCCTCTCTATTCAGCCGGTCCTCTATGGACGCGCAGGCCCTGTGTGTGTGTGTGTGTGTGTGTGTGAAAAGAGCAAGAAGACTGTGACCTCCTCGCCAGTTCTTGGACTTTTTGCTCAATAAAATAGTTAGTCGTCAGTATTTTCTAGTCCATCGTCTGTGTTTACATTCACCCACTGGCAGCCAAAATCCACTATGAAGCGTGTGTGCACTGTGACTACTTTTATATTGTAGATTAGCAGCTGGGCATTTCACTCTGCCTCGTGCTGAAGCCTTGTCCGTGTCGACCAATCGCAGCAGGCTGTCATCGGTCCAATCAGCGCAGATTAGCTTCGCGCTGAGGAGGGGTTTGAGAACAAATGAATCGCTGAACGATTCATATGGGAGTCGGTGGGATAATTAGGTAAAAATAAATGCAGATTATAAGTCCATCAAAGTGTTTTTTGACCTTGCATGCATATTAGACTGTTGTTGGAGACCCTTACAACCTAAATATGACCCTATTTCATGTATAATATGGGCTCTTTAAATCTTTTTTTACCGAAGTCTGACTCATAACCACATTTGTGTAACTGTTTGTCTGTTGCCACAATCTGTCCCCTTAGTTTCTGAAAGATTTTATTTCTTTTGATACCCCATTTTTAGTATTCGTAAGTTTTAGCAGAAGAATTGTTGGGTTGATTATTCATTTCAAATGCATGTAATTGAATTTGGTTCTTGTTGTCATGCTGATAAAGAAAAATATTGTGCAAATAATAAGGATGCACTGAAATTAAAATTCTGGGCCTAAACCAAAATCAAAAATTCAATTGTATTCGATTGATGGACGTAAACTGAAAGTGATTTGTAATCATTGTTTAGTCATTCATTCATTCATTCATTTTCCTTTGGCTTAGTCTCAGATTTATCAGAAGTCACCACAGCGGAATGAATCGCCAACTATTCCGGCAAATGTTTTACACAGCAAATGCCCTTCCAGCCGCAACCCAGTACTGGGAAATATCCACACACACTCACATTTACATACACTCATACTCTACAGCCAATTTATTTTTTTCAATTCACCTATACTGCAAGTCTTTGGACTGTGGGGGAAACCAGCACCTGGAGGAAACCCATGCCAACTTGGGGAGAACATGCAAATTCCACACAGAAATGCCAACTGACCCAACCAGAACTCGAACCAGTGACCTTCTTGCTGTGGCTACAGTGCTAACCACTGAGCCAGCGTGCTGCCCTAATTGTTTAGCATTTTAGTAAATAATTTAATCTGGTAAGACTTCTTAAATTTAACTCAGTAACTTAGATTATGCCAATTAAATAAAAAAAACACAGGCTAATACAATAACCACATTTTACTGACAGTGAACTAGTCGAGAGGCATGGTGTTGTAGCACTATTGCAAACAGCAGGAAGTACGCTATATTGAAATCTTCTGTTGGTGTTATTTGAGTCGACTTTTTAAGTATTTAGCTATTTTGAACTTAGACTGTGACTGGTTTGTTCTGCTGCTCTTGTGCTTCGGTTACCGCAGCAAAAATGGCTTTTGCATAGTGCATTGAAATGAATGGAAACAGTGCTTTCGTTCCGGTATGCAGTGTTTACAGCTGGAGGGAGAGTGAAACAGCACCCTGAACATTGCTGGATAGTGTGGCGCAGCATTACCCTTTTTTGGCTCATATTTTCAACCATTTTTTCTTTTCGGATAAAAACAAAAAATTTAGTTTTTGCCTGATAATTTTCAGTGGCCAAAAATTTAGTGCATCCCTAGAAAAAATACCCTGGGGAAATCTTTTAATCAGACTGCAATGTAATTGATCACAAATATTCATAACTGTGACAAATGTTTAATAATAATCCTATCTCTAGAAATGACCATGTAATAATTAACTTGTGCGCAGTGTCACCACTGCCAATAATGTTCATTTACATTTAATGCAATACATTGATTGCATGTGTGTATTACATTTTTTGTATTTTCACCATCAATCATCTTATCTGTATTAAACTGTATTGATACTATTTTTATTTTTTTTGTGAAAAGCAGTATAAATACAGACATTAATTTCCTTACAAAATAAAAAAAATGCTATTCTAAAAACATTATTTTTATTGTTTTTATTTATTATTATTTACAGGCATAAAAAATGTAAATTGAAGTGGCAAAGATGTAAAACTGAAAAACACAAGATGACAGATTTACAGATTGTATACAGATTTAATATTTTTTAAATAGATGTACCTTTTAAAAACAGAGACCTTGTTAAAAGAAAAGTTTTTTTTACAGAAACTCTAATACAAGGATGAGTTTGAGGTGATAGTGAATAATGAAAACAAACAATTCATGTTCAGAATAACAAGCCACAGCTTTGGCATTTAATTTTACCACTGAACCATATCCTGGACCGGGCCGTATCCTGAGCAGCTACTGTGGTGATTATGGAGGAGTGGAGAACATGAGACTGATTCCTGTGACGCTCCAGGGACAGACGAGTCTTCGCTGAGGCCAGCTTCCAGCCTCCGCCGCTGAGACTGCAGCTCTGCACAAGACGTTTGGCCAGCGGAGAAATTAAAATGGTCGTGGCCAACTGAGTCTGGTTTCTCTCAAGGTTTTTTTCTTCACTTTCGCCAATTAGTGAAGTTTTTTTTTTCCTCTCCGCTGTCGCCACTGGCTTGCATGGTTCGGGATCAGTAGAGCTGCGCATCGATGGATTTGCTCTTCAGTGTTTGGACTCTCAGTAGTGATTATTAAACCACACTGAACTGAGCTAAACTGAACTGAACTTAAACTCTGAAAACTGAACTACACTGTTCCAATTTACTATGACCTTTTATGTGGAGCTGCTTTGACACAATCTACACTGTATAAGCGCTATACAAATAAAGGTGAATTGAATTGAAAAAAAAAACTATTTTAGAAAGTATTTCCAAAATTCCTATAGGACTACAAACTAGTAATAAAAAAACTTTCTCAATGTTTCTCATAGTTTCTCAAAACTATAACAAAAGTTGCATTCTGTACCAATTCCCACAATTTATCAAATAAAGTATTAGTTGGGCATGTTTTATGTAAGATTTATTAAAGAAAATTACTTGAATTAATTATATGAATTTCTTAATTGAAAGCTTGTTTAATATATATTTGTTTCCATTTTCGGTTAAAAATATTGTTGCCCTTTATAAGGAAATTATAATCACTATTCGTATCTACGTGCTGCTGCACATTAAAATAAGAATCACAGCAGGAGAAACTTAAACTAAAATAAATAAAAAAAATCCATAATGCATCTAAGGGACATTCTACCAGACACGTACATTATCTGTCCCTGATATAAAAACTTAAATACAGTGAATAAAATGTATTTTATCCCAAAAATGTCTAAAATGGACTGATGGTTGATTTCTGTGAGTTCTGTAAAGGTCATTCATTTGGTTCTCTGATTTTTGTTCTTGATTAAAACACTTTACGAATTTATAAACTCTGTCAATGTCCTCGTTTGCAGCCCAACTGAACCTACAGCTTTAAAAGTTTGTTAAGCTAAAACTGTTATTTAGAACCCAAAAAATCTGAAATAGCAAGTTTGAGTTGTTATCATTCACATCGATTGATTAAAAACAGGAAATTATAAATAAATTCTACAAATAAGTACTACAAATATATAATACAAATAAATTTACAATTGTCCCCATGTTTCGGTCAGTCCTGTCACTGCTGCATTATATTTAACATAAAATGCTAAAAGAGATTACTAATGCTAATGAGAAGTCATATGTCCTCATAGAGTACTCATGGAACTGATCCTGTACTATGCTTAAATGGGGTAGACTTTTGTAGTAACAAAGGTACAAACAAAGTTATTAGATTATTATTTTTTTTAAAACAGAGCCTTAAAGCCAAGAGTTTTTTTTTTTTTTGTGAAAGTTTGTTTTGAAGATATTGTGTGAAAAAAAGCTTGGTTGCTTCCTTTTCATTTCTGCATAAGTAATAAACATAGAGAACTGCATTTAAAAATACTTCACAACATTTATGTTAGCAATTATACATTACCTAAATTTATGCAGACTGATGGAAAATGCTCATTCTGTTTAGATCATCCAGAGTCTTTGGTTCATCTTTTTTATGAATGTCAACATTCAAAGAAGTTTTGGGAAGACTTATTGTTTTATGTAAAAAAAATCAGGTTTTAAATGTAATTTGACCCCTAAAAATGTCATATTTTATTTTGACTCAAACAATTTATCTGTGGAATTTATAATGAATCTTTTGATTTTATTTGGTAAATTTCATATTCATAAATAGATTGAATAACTCTAAACCTTGTTTAAGGGTTTCTATTATAGATTTTCATTTATATATAGACTCGCTCCAGTATATTAATAGCAAGAAATGCCAAGATACAATTATAGTTGCAAAGGAGCTGAAGTTAATTGAATAGTAAACTTGCTGTCAGTTGTGTTGGTTAAATCACCATTTATTACCATTATAAAGGTTTCTATGTTGAAGCTGTCTTTTTATTTTTTTATATAATTTATATTTTATTTTATTTATGTTATTAGTAATATTTGTATTATTTGGATGTCATGTTTAAATTGTATATTTGCTGTTGTTTAAATAAAAAAATAAAAAAGTAAAAAAAAGGGTGGCGCAGTGGGTAGCACGTTCGCCTCACAGCAAGAAGGTCGCTGGTTAGAGCCTTGGCTGGGTCAGTTGGCATTTCTGTGTGGAGTTTGCAAGTTCTCCCCGTGTTGGCATGGGTTTCCTCCAGGTGCTCCAGTTTCCCCCACAAGTGCAAAAACATGTGGTGTAGGTGAATTGGGTAGGCCAAATTGTCCATAGTGTATGTGTGTGAATGGGTGTGCATGGATGTTTCGCAGTGATGGGTTGCAGCTGGAAGGGCATCCGCTGCTTAAAACATATGCTAGATAAGTTGGCAGTTCATTCCGCTGTGGCGACCCCAGATTAATAAAGGGACCAAGCCGAAAAGAAAATGAATGAATGAAAGAATGTATAACAATAATTAATATTTTTATAGTATCTAGTAGGCGTTTAAAAAATACAATTTATTGGGTAATTTGATAGATAGCATAAATAATACTCGGTACAACTACTGTTTTACGTTACTGTGATGGTTGGGTTTAGGGTTGGGGTGGGGGTAGACATTAATAAAATACAATAAATGGGAAATTTAATAAATAATATAAATAATTCTCGTTGACTTCCAGCTGCAACCATATCCGATTTAGCAACAACCGGGTACAGAACACGTTAATACCTATCATCTTCCGTACACATGCGAAGGCAGTACTTTTCCCATCTTTTCTCAAAAACTATACTGGCCCAAAAAGACATCAATCAAAATTTTGATTGTGCAATAGGTATTCACCCTGAGAATGCTTTTAAGGCTTTTAATGTGGAAGAGTTGTTGTTTGAGTGCCTGGAACATGGTTAGTCTGCAGAAATGAAGTATTTGTACTTCGTTACTTCCCATCTCTGGTTAGGTCGCATGATAATGATATGGCGAATGTAGAATTCCCTTCATACTACCAAAGAGCATAGAATCACCAAGAGGCGACACTAGTGCGATTTGGGAAACAGCCACTAGATGGCGAGGCGGCCATTTTGGAATAAAAATTCCAATACAACAACAGCATATAATAAGTCTGTAAAATAAACTATTAAAAGTGCTGATGATTGTGATAGTAAGTGTTGTATTGTCATCTTTCAGGTTGTATCTCAGCTTTAATGCGCTTTTTAAATAAATAAATAAAAAACAAAGCAGCTGCTTGCCATCGTAACGGCAATAGCTTTCACTCCAAAATGGCGGAATCCAGGGCTGTTGCTGGACGCTGCTGTTGCAATAGAACGTTCTATTGAGTGTCACCTATTGGTGATTCTAAGCTCTTTGATACTACTCACATTCATATTATATAGAACGTACTTCTCTAATGGTCTTGTAAAATGTAATTGAAATGTAGTAGCCTACCTGCTGGAGCAAAAAGGCGACTTCCAAACAAATGCTATGGTAGTCAGTGGTTACAGATTTTCAGCTTTCTTCAAAATAGCTGTTGTTCAACAGAAGAAAGTCATTCAGGTTTGGAACAAGTGAGCGATGAGTAAACGATGTCAGAAATTAAATGTTTGAGTGAACTATCCCTTTAAATAACGAACTGTTGTAGTTCATCCTCCAAACCGATAGATGTCGATCGCGAACATAAATTCCGGTTTGAAAAAAACACTCGCGCGGCGGTTGTGGGTAATATTCATGGCGGAATTCTGAAGCTGCTAAGAAGTGACACACCTTCTCCGTTTTCTCTCCGTCGGTTCAAATAGTGGAGTTAATTACAGCTATATCAGTTGAATAAGAAAATTATCGTCCACATAACTGAAGGCATGGCTGAAACAGGCTCAGGTAGGCGGCGTGTTTGACATTCAGCGGGTCTGTAAAACACTGCAGCTGTTCTTCAGCGCAGCCGGGCATGTAAACAGAGGATTTTTCCCACAAACAAATGCTTGTTTTGTTTTTTAGATTTACATTTGTAGATTTATAAATGTTTTCTAATTTGGTTTACAGTACATATTTTGAATAACAACGACTAAATAGATAGCTAACTGTTAATGAACTTGCCCAGTACTGCTTGTACGCTACATGAGTTATGTTTTTATAGTTAGTTTAGAATATAAATATTGCTGTAATGCACATTATTTTGTAAAAGTTAGGCTTTTGAATTAGGATTTTCTTTAAATACCTACTTAAAAATATGATAAAGGCTTTTGTTTTTAATGTTTAGTGCAGTTCGCAGTCATATAATGACTGTCATTGCTATCAGTGGATAAAGGTAAAATTAGTTTTATATTCACACATTCTGAATTCCTCCTTAATATAATTTCACAAAAATATTCTTTGCAAATTTTAAATAGTGAAATCATATTAGATTTTCAACGTACAGCATTGTTCACAGGCATATAAATAGTGCTAATGTTGTTTTCAAGTCATACTTGGGTGTGATCTCAGACTGAATATTCAAATTATGATGGTAAACAATATAGTGAGCATGTTACAAGTTATCACTGAATGAATGCGAAAATAAAACAATCTTTACCTCAATTGGATATTGCATGAGTTGAATATACCGTCATTTAACTGCATCTGTTTACTTTTAAGATCAATCTGGTGACATGAAGCATGACAGCGCTTCATCCCCTGGGATGTCAGATTTAGAGAAAGAAGTTGCAACCAATGCTTTTGAGGCCTTTAAGGTAAATCGTTATTATACAGATGTTTGAGCAAGTATATCTTTTTTGGGATTATTTTTCCAGATCTCTGTGACATTATTATTATTGCGTTTTTCTCCCAGACTGGAAACTATGACGAGTCCCTGAAATATCTTGACAACCTTCAGGACCTGAACAAAGAGGACTACAAGATTACAATGAACAAAGCCGTCACTGAATTTTATAAAAGTGGGCAGACAACAAGCAGCACTCTGAAGCAGACGTTGGTGACCTTGAAGAATCAGGTATGGTATCACTCTATTAGGGGATGCATAGAAATGAAGGCTTTGAGTTGAAATGAAAAATTCAGAATGCACCAAAATGGTATACAATTTTTAATAATAGTGTTAAACTTTTGTTTTAATTAAATTATTGAATATTACAAAAACACAGATTTGTTTTAGCAGTCAAAATTATTTAAAAATAAATTAAACATGCACTTATTTTAATTGTGAGCAAAAGTGTTTATATGAAGTTTTTAATTGTAGAATTATGCTTTTTTTAAAAATAGTTTTTAGGGGAATATAAAGAATAAAGAGTCTACTTCCTGAGATAAATGGCACATTATGGACACTTTTATTGATCTTTTTCTGAAATGAGACATCAGTATGATTCAAATATTTTAGAAAAAAAGTCATTTTTGATCAATATATTATATTCTTGTTAAATAATAGTATAATTTCTTCATCAACATCTTGCTGAAGGATTCTGAAATTCAGATTTCACAGCACAAGAACGTCTGTGTAATTATATAAAATGCATTATATTAGAAAAAAATAATTCACAGCATTACTATTTTGCTGTATTTTTTTTGGTCAAACTAATGTAGCCTTGGTGAGCAGAAGAAATATTTAAAGCATATATATGCATATATATGTTAGTGTTATCTATTGATCTATCAATCAATATCAGGGGTGCCCAAACTTTTTTTGTATGAAGGGACAAAAACCAAATATCATTGAGAGTTGTGGGCCGAAGGTAAACATATCAAACTATTTTACATTAAAGTTGCCATAGGCAACTTACAATTTTATTTTCATCATTTCATAACTTTAGGTCATATTAGAGCAATTCCATGCAAATGTCAACCTTGCCATTAAAAAAATGAAGTTTTTACCAAAATAGCGAAACCCTTGCTAGGTTTTTTGTGTAGGCTTGTATTTTACAGGACTGTAAAAATACTCAAAAATATTTCTCTCAATGTTCTCAAACAATTATATTT
Source organism: Danio aesculapii (assembly GCF_903798145.1). Taxonomy (NCBI): domain Eukaryota; kingdom Metazoa; phylum Chordata; class Actinopteri; order Cypriniformes; family Danionidae; genus Danio; species Danio aesculapii. The sequence goes on along the minus strand of NC_079450.1, from coordinate 48,429,111 downwards.
GATTTACTAAAGTTAAACAAGTGGCAATTTCACACCCATCACATCCATAACAGAGAGACATTGCATTCAAAACGAAGCTTTTTTTTCTGCATAAATGCAAAAATGCAGTTTTTGCAATTTAATTCACAAAATTTCTACAAAGTATGTTGTGTACTGTAAACTTGCAGACTTTTTTTTGATCACATCCATAACGCATGTTTATTTTCCTCATTTAAAGCATAAAATATGTTTACAGATTGATATTTTTTTGGCCCCTAACTCTGTGGTCAGTTGTTTTGGGAAATATAAACTGATGCTTCAATATAATGTTAACATATACTTTCTCTGTGGATTTATGTTTTGAGTTTTTACTGCAAGTGTCACATCCATAAGGCTGGAATTGCTCCTTGTCTAATGCAGTGTAATTTTTTAAATGATAACTTGTTACAGTAAAAACATAAACAATTACATTTATAACAGTGGAATCAATGCTGAAAACACTAGTCAAGCAGAATCTTCCCTTGCCATCATTTGCTCACTGATGTCTCTGCATTGTCTTCTATCTGTCGGGTGACAGTGTGTACTTTTAAGAAAAAAATCAGTTTAAAACATTTAATTGAAACATTTTATTTCAGTTAGTTTTTTTGGAGCTTAGCAATAAAAACAAACAAGATGTTACATTATATTGGGATGGTTGGCGAAATCAAAGGCCCCAAGTTTGTCCAATTACACTCGCGCCCCACCAGGCACCCCTCCCTCGAGCCAAAATTATAAAATATGTGCAAACATCATTCACATATTACTTACTGCGTTTAAAGTGCGTATATTTAATTATATTGAAACATAAATATATAGCTTGCCTGATTCAGTGTGATGAGCCTGTTTCTGTGAGGATTTGGATCTGTGGTCGGATTCCTGACATGACTAACTGTAAATCATCTTCCACTGTCAATAAGAGTGAGCCAGAGCCTGCTTGCTTTTGATGTACATACATATAGAAAATGCTGCTTCGCAAAGCCAAGATCACAGAGCCCTGACGGTGTGGTTGAGTCGAACATTGAGTACGTGTACAATTAAGACAATATTTTGATTAAGAGTCTACCATATACTAAACAGCGGTTTTTGAATACCTTAATCTGACTAAAGTCATAACTGAACTAAACAGAAATGGAATTAAGACATGAGCAGTATTTATTAGTGGCATTATTGAAGTAAATACAGCAATCAAACTATTACCATCATGTAGGACTTTTCGCCGCATTTTGTGACATGATCCACACACACGGCTGTCAGTAAAGGACCGCGCGTACATACACACACATACATCAAGAAATGGAGAGGGTTTTTTCCATTAAAACAACACTTCTCCACCAGTCCTTACTTTATATACACGTCTAATACCCCAGTTTGTCACAGGCCGTGAATGTGAAACTGCCGAACTGCAGTAAAGTCGAAAAATTAAAGATGAAACGCCCAAAATTGCATGAGCCTCTGCATGAAACGTGAATAGTCTGGTGACACAACATTCAAAAAGCACTTCACGTAACAGCTTAATTATATTATTGTATTATTAAGGCAAATAACTGACGTCCTAGTAAACATAGTCAGTAGTGTCAAAGTTAGTCAGAGATCCAGAAGGGCATCCTGCTGATTTGATTCTGAAGGGCACTTGTTAGATGGCTCACCGGTTTACTTTCATTCATTCATCGTCATTGATTTTAAAAAGCACCCGCTCCATTTTATTTGTATATTTATTGGAACGCATTAACTCTACAGGTGCCTGATAGTTAGCTGTGAAGCTAATGTTAATCATATTCCCTCTAGTGAACGCATAAAAATCGTCATCATAATTTACTCAAGTGCATCCCTCAATGTCTTGCGCCCCCCTTAATAGACCAATTACCAACCTACATCACACGGGTCCCCGGTTGCAAAAAATAAACACAGGCTGCAATAGTAAAGATGTCGTGTTGTGCGGTAGGATGCCAAATAGAAAACAACTTTTACTGTACACCACACTGCTTTAGTGCTAACTGCAGACGTCTTTGGCTAAAAGGGTGCTGAATGAAGTGACCTAATTATAAATGCTGGACTCTGCAGTTCTCATGTCATATCAGGTAAGCTCACGCTATGCTGAATCATACACATTACTCGTTTTTGATTGCAGAAATGATTTCAGCAAAAACAGGTACATGTGTTTAATTAAACTGCAAACACTGAATGCGAAGAATGAAATGTGAAAGTGTAAATTATTAAGGTAAAGTTGGTTTTATATTCACACATTCATTCAGTGACAACTTGTAACACACTCCCTATATTTTTTTACCACTGTACTTTCAATATTCGGTCTGAAATAACCTGCAAGTGTGACTTGAAAACAACATTAACACTGTTTATTTGACTGTGAACAATGTTGTACTTTGATAGTCATTGGCTGCTAATAATATTTTGCTATTTAGAGTTTGCAAATAATTATATTATTAAGGAGAAAGTCAGAATGTGCGAATATAAAACCAACTTTACCTCTATTTGTAAGTTCACATACCCTGCTGTACAGGTGCAGTTCTCTGTCAGTTTTTTTGTCATTTTGCGTGTTGGTGATTAATTACTCGGGCCTTGTATAACGTTAACTCCATCTTCTTTCCTTGTCTTTGGCTAGGCAGAACCTCGGTTATTAGCTCCTACATAGTGTTGAATCTGGTCATCCTGGAACATTATTTCTTGCACATGACCACACAGAACAACATTGTTGGCATCTAAAGACTTGTAGATCTTTAACTTCTCTCTCGTAAATCATATGGAGGTTCAATGAGATTGTATATTTGGTGCTGGATGCTTGTTCATTTCGTCTTATCCAATATCCATTGGGAGCGTGCTATCACAAATGAACCTGTTAGATGAATGCCACTCACTTTAACGTTAATTTTGCCGAATCACTGTGCTTATCACTGGGTGATGAGTTGTAATACGCTCCCGTTTTTTTTTTCTGCCACCTCCCTGCGCGCGCATCCTGAATGTTTACAAACATGGTAATTGGTCTATAGGTCCTGGCGCCCCCCCGGTGAGGTGCGCCCCACTGTTTGAAAACCCCTGTGATAGAGAGAGAGAGTATATATAAATTTTGTTCACACATCCAATAAAAAAAACATATTAGACGGAAAGATCAATGTTGAAATTTAAGAATCCATTTAAGTTGACTGAAATTGTCACTGCAGCCCACACATCTAAACACTTTTGGGCCCAAACTGATGTTTCGGAGAAAAAGAAAAGTCAATAACTGAAGTGTTGGTGCATCAATTTGATTGACGAATTTTGTTTAACGAATGACAATTAAATGCATTTAGGCTCCTACTACTTCTAATAATGATAGTTGTTGTTGTTTGCAGATGCACACAGCTGTGGAAGATATTGATGGTTTGGATGATGTCGAGAACAGCATCCTCTACTACAATCAAGCAGTGATCCATTACCACATGCGGCAGTATTCAGAAGCCATATCCATTGGGGAGAAGCTCTACCAGTTTCTCGAACCTTTTGGTATGTTTCAAAAGGCAAATGAAATCTGTTGTCGTACAGGTAAAAAAGATGTTAATGCACTTGGACTAGCTAAAGTCTTGGGTCTTTTAGCTGGTCGGGTGCAGTAGTATGGCATGGCTTGATGGCTTTCTCTGTCCTAGAAGAAAAGTTTGCTCAGGCCGTTTGTTTCCTCCTGGTGGATCTGTACCTCCTCACTTTCCAGCCGGAGAAGGCGCTGCACCTGCTGGCCGTGCTGGAGAAGCTCACCGTAAAGGAAGGGACCAGTAAAAATGGCAAAGGAGAGGTGAGAGATGTTTGACTCTTCATACCGAAATCAAAATTGTGGTGGGCAAGTGAAACCATCGCACTGGAGTTAGATGCGTTTGGACATTTTTTTTTTTCGGCCCCAAACGGAAAACTGAAAATTCAATGTACTCTTCACGATTATTTGGGATTGATTCTTCCTTTCTCACTAGGTCTTTTATTTTTCTAAGAGTTGTTGGCTTTAAGTGTGCTTTCAGTTGTGACATCTAAAAATGACATTAGCCTAAAGCACTTTAGATTTCATAACACTGATTGTGCTACAAATAATATTTTTTCTTAAGACCTGTGCATTTTAGTCTATTTTTTTTAATCTGTTATTGTTTTTAACTTTGGAATGATTCACTTTAAAAAAATAATAATGATTGAGACTTTTTACAACATAGTTCACCCAAAAATGTGTTCATTTACTCATCTTTGACTAGTTTTGTCTTTCTGTTGAACACAAAAGAAGACATCTTGAAGAATGTTGGCAACCGGTAACCATTGACATTCATAGTATTTTTTTTTTGCTCCTATGGATGTCAATGGTTACCGGTTTCCAATATTCTTCAGAAAATGTTTTATCTGTTATTGTTTTCATCTTTGGAATGATACACTTAATTTAAAAAAATATATTATTGACACATTTTATGATCTCTCTTAGCAGCTTTTAAAAGGATCTTTCACCCAAACAATTTTTCAATTAGCTCATCTTTGACTGGTTAAATCTTTCTGTTGAACACAAAAGAAGATATCTTGAAGAATGTTGGAAACCGGTAACTATTGACTTCCATAGTATTTGCTTTTTCTTCTATGGATATCAGTGGTTACTGGTTTCCAACATTCTTCAGAAAATGTTTTATCTGTTATTGTTTTCATCTCTGGAATGATACACTTAAAAAAAAATAGTAATTGTTTTATGATCTCTGTTAGCATCTTTTAAAGGCATCGTTCACCCAAACAATTTGTAAATTTACCCATCTTTGACTAGTTTCGTCCTTCTGTTAAACCCAAAAGTAGATATCTTGAAGAATGTTGGAAACTGGCAACCACTGACTTCCATAGTATTTGCTTTTTCTACTATGGATGTCAGTGGTTACTGGTTTCCAACATTTCTCAAATATTTTTTTTTATCTGTTATTGTTTTCATCTTTGCTCATCTTTGACTAGTTTTGTTCTTCTGTTGAACACACAAAAAAGATATTTTGAAGAATGTTGGAAACTGCTAACCATTGACTTCTATAGTATTTGCTTTTTCTATGACAGATGTCAATGATTACCGGTTTCCAACATTCTTCAAAGTTTTTTTTTTATCTGTTATTGTTTTCATCTCTGGAATGATACACTTAATAAAATATAAAAAATTACCCATTTTATGATTTCTGTTAGCATCTTTTAAAGGCATCGTTCACCCCCAAACTTAGTCAGTTTACTCATCTTTCACTAGTTGTTTCGCTATGTTGAAGAATGTTTGAAACCGGTAACCATTGACATTCATTGTATTTTTTTTCTACTCTGGATGTCAATGGTTACCGGCTTTCAACATTCTTCAAAATAAATTTTTATCTGTTATAGTTTTCATCTTTGGAATGATACACTTAAAAAAAATATTATTGACACGTTTTATGATCTCTGTTAGCATCTTTTAAAGGCATCTTTTAAAGGAAAAACAATTTTTCAATTAGCTCATCTTTGACTAGTTTCATCTTTCTGTTGAACACAAAAGAAGATATGTTGAAGAATGTTGGAAACCGGTAACCATATACTTCAATAGTATTTGCTTTTTTCTTTTATGGATATCAGTGGTTACCAACATTCTTCAAAAAATGTTTTATCTGTTATTGTTTTCATCTCTGGAATGATACACTTAATTGAAAAATAATAAATGATCCATTTTATTTATCCCATTTTATCTTCGAAGCATCGTTCACCCCCAAATTTTGTCAGTTAACATTCATAGCATTTGTTTTTTCTATGGGAGTCAAATATTACCTGTTTCCAACATTCTTCAAAATGTCCTCTATTGTGTTTAACACATAAATTCAAACCAGTTTGGAACAAGTCAAGGATGTTTAAATGATTACAGATTTTTGGTTATTTTACTCCACTATCTCTTAAGTATAAAAAATGCTGTGTAATAAGCCACAGCGACAATAAGTCTTTTATGATTACCAAAGCTTATTTTATCAAACCCATAAAGGACAGTTTTCAACAGTCTTTACTCCAGTTTTCAGTGTAACACTATCATTTGTAAAATGATATTAGAAATGTTTTTATTTAATGCATGCTAATTGAATACAAGTGTTATTAAAAATATTTTTGGAATATTCTTGCTACCAGATGACGAATAAGTTAAATATGTCAGACCATGGAACGCTGCATTGTAAGTTGGTGTTTCAAAATCAGTTTTCTCTATTTTTCCATTAAACAACTTCTATCACTTGTTCTATTTCAGAATGCGAGCAGCACAAATAAGGAATCTGCTGCTCTGAGAGCAGAGTTCACAGCTATGATTGAGGCCGCTAAATCAAAGATGCACCAGGTAAGAGCACCTGTTTTAAAAAAGATGAAAACAGTCTGCAGTCTGTTATCAGAGGGGGAAACCCTGGCCATAACTGATCTCTTCCTCATTGGCATAAACAGCCCTGAGTGAGAAGCCGCCGTCCACCATTAGTTTTCACACCGTACCCGCTGAAGATAATGTCAGCGACTAATGGCCCGTTTCCACTGAGTGGTACGGTACGGGTTTTTTCGGTACGCTTTTATTGCCGTTTCCACTGTCAAAAAGCACACCGAACCGTACCGTACCACTTTTTCGGCACCCTTTCGAAAGGGTACCAAACATAAGAAAGGGTACCAAAAGGTGGAGCTACACGCGCAGCTGAATGCTGCAAAACTCAGGAGCATATTGTTTCAGCAACCTGAATCATGAACAAACTGCCATGTTTATCATTGTCTTTTGGATAATTATGGACAAAATTACTCTCTAACAGAGGCTACGTGTGCTGGGGAAGATTACAGACACAGAAAAGAGGTTTGCTTTGACTGTGGGCTATATTTCGTGTTGTTTTTGAACCTATAGAAGGACTAGATGGATGCTGTGTGTAGTTTTTCTGTAATTGGTAACATATCGGAGACTGTAAGGGGCTGTATGTGTTCATAAATGTTGCATTAATATATTTTATATAATCGCAGACATTACAGTAGGCTATTTCGCACTGTCATTGATCTGCTGTTATAATTAACTCATGTTCATAGAAAAGTTAGTAATAAACATTTATAAACAAGTATTTATGTTTAAAGCATCTGTTTTGTGAGAAGGGCTTCTAATGTGATTTGTGAATGGCCTGTACAGCTTTACTGTAGACATTTATTCAAGCGAGAATGACGTCGACTGAAACTCTCTCGTACACCACGCCCACCAAAACAGTACCCTTGGTAGTGGAAATGCAAGCCTGATAAAGGTGACCCGTACTGTACAGTACCACTCAGTGGAAACGAGCCATAAGAGGCATTATAAATGTCAAGTTAGAATGTCAAAATAGAATGCTTAAAGGAACACTGTAGTCTCCATACACTTCTTCTGAGCAACTTTTTTTAAACATAAACGTTTTCAGTTTTTCACAGAGATGATGTTTGTCCTGTTTTTAATCTGCCACTACTCTGACACAAAGGCATTTGTATCTCATTAAAATATTTTTTTGAAAAGGGTATTTAATCTCATTCGAATTTAAAGTGACAGTCACCAAAACAGCACAATTTGGATCAAAGCATAAGAGGCAGTTTCAAAGAGTTATAAAATATTTGTGGAATATTTTGAGTTGAAACTCATACACCTACACACTCTGAGCACATCAGAGATTTATTTTATATCTTGTAAAAATGAACATAATAGGTCCCCTATAAGTAGAGCCAGACAGAATCTGTGGACATCACAGCCTCCGCCGCTGAGACTGCAGCTCTGCACAAGACGTTTGGCCAGCGGAGAAATTAAAATGGTCGTGCCCAACTGAGTCTGGTTTCTCTCAAGGTTTTTTTTCTTCACTTCCGCCTTTAGTGAAGTTTTTTTTTCCTCTCCGCTGTCGCCACTGGCTTGCATGGTTCGGGATCTGTAGAGCTGCGCATCGTTGGATTTGCTCTTCAGTGTTTGGACTCTCAGTAATGAATATTAAACCAAACTGAACTGAGCTAAACTGAACTGAACTTAAACACTGAAAACTGAACTACACTGTTTCAATTTACTATGACCTTTTGTGTGAAGCTGCTTTGAAACAATCTACATTGTAAAAGCGCTATACAAATAAAGGTGAATTGAATTGAATTTTTTCTATTTCTGCTGAGAATTTTGTAAAAAAAAATATCTGCGGATTTATGGGGAATGATTTTAGGAGTATCATAATGATAAACTTAATATATTAAATAAAAAATAATTTATTTTAAACTTTTATTTAATGTTTACATTGCAAATCCTATTCGATCCACTTACTTGATAAACAAAGCAAGTCTGTCTTTGTCTGTCTATCTATCTACTGAAAGACAGAAAATATTACTTTACAATTTGTATTATAAATAAATCATATGAATATTTTAAAATTACTATTATTATATCACAATAATATTAGTTAAATTAATTTAAAAACGAAATAAATATAAATTTACACATGTTTACACAAGTAAATGAACTGGATAAGCTAAAAATCTGCTCAAATCTGCACCCACAGATTCCATGCGGGCCTACCTATAAGTGAGTTTTGTCGTGATCTGATGCTATATAAATAAAATACATTTATTTTAATGGGAGTGCCGTTGGGGAGGCGGGGTGAACCTCTAATACAATGGTAGGGTAAACATTGACTTCTCACTAATAAGACCTTTATATATTTTCAGCTAACAGTCATGGGCAACAGCTGTATCGTTTGTTGTGTTTGTATTTGCAGTATAAAGTGCGAGCCTATATCCAGATGAAGTCCCTGAAGGCCTGCAAAAGGGAAATCAAATCTGTGATGAACACATCTGGAAATGTGAGTAAATTCACAAAATGTACTTGGAATGTTAATGTCCACATGTAATACAGTACATGTGCCATATAAATTTAGTTAATTGACTTTATTTACACATTCCTCCTCAGTCTGCGCCATCGCTCTTCCTGAAGAGTAATTTTGAGTATTTGAGAGGAAATTATCGTAAAGCTGTGAAACTACTCAACAGTTCAAATATTGCAGAGCACCCAGGACCACTGAAAACAGGTACACAACCTTTATAATATGCACCACGTTAAAAATAAAAACCGCCTATTAATTTTACATGTAAAAGTCTTTATTTGAATGTGATATGCAGACACGGGGATCTGTCAAAACATGTTGCTTAATTGGTGTCTGAGCAGCCAGCCACCAGACTTGACTACATCCCTAAACCTGTTACCCTGCATTTCTTTTGTGTTGTACATAAACTAAAACTGAATGAGGAGGCCAGAGAGTAACAGAGTAATGGTAATGAAAATAAACATTTGAATGATGTTATTTGCATTTTTACAGTGCTTAGGCCAGCATAGAGATTGCAAGTGTTATTACAAACAGTCACAAAATCTTACGTTCTCTACGTTCGTTGAAATTATATATATATGAAGACAAGCATTCTGTGAAAGATCATTTAATCATATGATTAAATGATAATGGCAAACATTGCAACAGCAAAGAAAAGAATAAAAAAGTATACTGAAAATGAAAAGCAGGTAAAGATGCTGTACGCAAATTTTTGACACTTTTAAAACATGAAAATAACTCATTTGTGACTCAAATGTTTAAGAAACATAACATAAAATAAGTAAACATATTTGTTTATCTGAAAAAAAAAACATTGCTAAAGTCAGTTTTTCTTTTTTGAAAATGTTTAATTTGTGTTGGAATGTCTGACTTTGTTTTGGTCTCTATAACCAGCCCACTGCCAGTTTACCCAAGTATACACAATGTATTTAATTTCATTTATAAAGGCCTCCAGGTGAAAAAAAAAAACTCTTATTTTAAATTTGGACTGCAATACCTAGTTCAACCACTAGGTCAATTCTACATACTGCACCTTTAAAAATAAATGTTAAATTCTATAAATCAACTAATGCAGGATGCTTAAAGGTGCAGTATGTAACTTCGACACTCAGTCGTCGATCTAGGTGTTTCATTTCTGTATTAAAACAAACGCAAGCGCAGGTTGCCAGATTGGGGACCAACAGGAGACTGACTGTCGAGCCTTAAGGCTAATTTCAGTCGTGTTCTATATAAAAGCAACAGCACGCGATAGAAGGAATATTTTCCATATTAAAAGGAGTTTTTGTTCTAACCAACACCTCGAATTGAAATATTAGAAACAGCTTCTATTTCTGGCAGCTGAACAACAGAAAACTGACAATGATCACCTCAGATACACCTCATGTGCTTTATTCAGTGTTAAATGCTAATAAAGTGAGTTTAAATGCCATTTTACATGACATTTATTGCCATATACTGAAAGCAGCAGCAAATAGTTCTCCTCAGATCTTGAAAGTTTTGTTGGAGTGCAGTAAGTGCACTATTCTGTGCTTCTGAATGGCTGTATTTAAATTTCTGTCGTGTTTCAAGTAAAAGAACCAAAACAAAGACTGTGTTCCGGCACGTAACGGACATTTTCAAAGCAGAATATTTGACTTCAACATTGATTTTCAGATAAACAAGAATGTTGACTTAGCATGTTTCTTAAATATCTGCAAACATATCATGGTATTTTTATGCTTTAGAAGACACACAGCACCTTTAAAGTTACTGTTAATCTCTTAAAGCTATACAGAGGTAACAACTGAAACAGATTCTTATTGTCTTTATGTATGTAAAAATGGAAATATGTTCCATAAAGTGATATCTAGCATATATCTTAATAAATACAGTTTACAATAAATACAACATGCATAAATTCTTAGTAACAATGCTTGCTTATTAATTAAAAATTTCCAGTTAAATCTTCTCTCTCATCTCTCTCTCTCTGATGTTTGTGCTCAGATTTCTTTTTTTTTTTTCTCCACTTTCCAAAGGTGAATGTGTGAGATGCATGTTTTGGAATAACCTGGGCTGTATCCATTTTGCCATGGGGAAGCACAACCTTGGTCTGTTTTACTTTAAAAAAGCACTTCAAGAAAATGACCACACATGCGCCCAGATTGGCGACGGCAGTAATGCGCAGGGTAAGATGATAATGACATGAAGACAAATTGTGATTTATGGATGTCTGGCAAGTTTGTTAATGAACATTACAGCTGTACAATATAATAAAAAATTAGCATTATCGTGATAATAGTGTATGCAATATATAAATTACAATTAAATATATTTTTGTGCCAAGCATTTGTGTGCTGTAAACATGGGTTGTTTATTTCTGCCAAAGTTTTCAGTCATTTTTAAAGTCTTAAAGTTTCTATTTCCAAAATGATGATTAACAGCAAGGAATTTTTCACAGAATTTCCAATAATATTTTTTCTTCTGGAGAAATTATAATTTGTTTTATTTCGACTAGAATAAAAGTAGTTTTACAGTTTTTAAAAAAAACATTTTAACCCTTTAACTGCCTGCTCTACCAAATAGTTGACCATGTTTTATCTGTTTTCTATAATGACTGTTAAAGTAATTTAAATAAATGACCATTTTAAATAATAGTTTACACTACACAGCATTGTTGATTCACAAAAATATCAAACAAACATAATCCCGTTGCACTACTACACTTGTTTTTGGTTTTATTGTAAGTAAATAAAAAAAAAAATAAATAAAAACAAGAAATCATGTTAAATAAGAATAACTGAAATATTTAATGTCATACTTCAAAAAATAAAAATGGTTTAGTATTCAAAAATGCTTTATTTTGTTAATTTTTTTTAATTAAATTGCTCTTGCACTATATATTCAGATTTCTTTTATAGTATATGTATTAATTCCGGTACTTTTACCGTAAATCGACATATCAGCCATTTGGTAGCGGTTGATATTTTAGAAATTATAGGATGTGTTGAAAGAAAATCCATTGAGTGTGTTAACTAGAGACATTAGGAGTTGAAAAATGCAATCCAAAAATGATTTTCTCGTTGGGGCATTTAAAAGGTTAATGTCAATATTATTAGCCCTCTTAAGCAATATTTTTTTCAATTGTCTACAAAACAAACCATCATTATACAGTGTTTTGCCAAATTACCGTAACTTGCCTAATTAACTTAATTAACCTAGTTAAATGTTACTTTAAGCTGAATACTAGTATTTTGAAAAAATACCTATTATTATTATAATAGATATCTGTTATTAGAAATGAGTTATTAAATCTATTGTATTTAGAAATGTGTTGAAAATTTCTTCTTTCCGTTAACAGAAATTACGGCAAAAATATACAGGAGCTAATATTTCAGGAGGGTTAATAATTTTGACTTCTACTATAGCTTTTTTTAAATTTATTTAATTAGCTCAAACAAATGCCAAATTCTTCCTTCAGAGATGAGACCTTTTATCAATGTTTACATTTTAAATAAGTGGCAAGAGGAGTGGGGTGCATTGAAAAATTATAAATTGTATGAAATACAACCTGAAATCTCAAACAATTTTAAGACATTTTAAGACTAGATTTGATCAGGTGATTTTTAACAAGATATTGGACATACAAGATTAACCCAGGCCTTTTTGCTCAGCTGAAGACCCCACTCAATGTTTGTACTGCACAATTCCCCTTACTGTAAAACACATTTTACTGGACTGTCCAGCTTTGAATTATTCCAGAAGGCTTTTTTATGAAATTATCTCTCTTTTTTTAACAAAGTGACACAAAAATTTGAATTTTTATCCTGTATTAACACTAAAAATCTTATTTATGTGCTCAGTTGTTTGTTGTTTTTAACTGTACATTTATTATTGAAATGTTCTTGTCATGAAAATAGCATTGGTTGCTGACATGGCATTAAATAAATAGCTTACATTAATTAGCTCAGTAGAATATTAATCACCTGCTTATTTTAGTATGATAATACCATGAATACATTATTATTATTATTTTTGCAAGTTAGTTGTATAGTAAGAAATCTTGCATATTCTCCTAGCCTCGTACTTAACATTATTTTTTTCTCCCCCACAGCATCTAAGAAGTTCAGTGGCATCCCCATGTGTGCTCTGTTAGCTAATAAACGCTATGAGCTGCTGTATAACTGCGGGATTCAGCTACTCCATATTGGCCGACCGTTGGCAGCTTTTGAGTGTCTGATGGAGGCTGTACAGGTGTATCACTCCAACCCTCGACTCTGGCTCCGACTGGCAGAGTGCTGCATCACAGCTAATAAAGGGGTACATTTTTATTCCACATATGATTTTTTTTTGTTGTTGTTTTTTTTACATGAAAGACCCCCCAACCTCTAAACTAAACACTTGTACTGCCATTTAAAATTTTGGGGGTAATAGTTATCTTTAGAAAGGGTCATTAAAGGGAGAGCTTATCCAAAATGAAAAATCTGTCATTATTTACTCACTCTTTGTTTGAATTTCTTTTTTCTGTTAAACACAAAGGAAGATATTTGGAAGAATAATAAAAACCTGTAACCATTGACTTTCATAGTATTTGTTTATCATACTATGGAAGTCAATTTTTGGTTACAGGTTTTCTGCTTTCTTCAGAATATCTTCTTTTGTGTTCAACAGAAAACCCTTTAGGGAGAGTAAATAGTGAGTAAATAATAATTTTAGCTAACTATTCCTATAAATCTATAAAATAAAAGCTTTTTTTTAGTGTTTACTAAATTTTATTATTGAAGTATTGTTCTTTTGAACTTTAAATAACCAAATAAATGCAAAAGTCTATTTTTAAAAGTATCATATTCGAAAGATTTGTGAGTGAATACATAAACAAATGTGGTTCCCCCATCACATGAAAATTTTAAATTGTAACATTTTTTGAAATAGAAATATAAACATATCAAATAGAAATTGGCGGTTCATTCCCCTGTGGCGACCCCTGATTGATAAAGGGATTAAGCTGAAAAGAAAATGAATGAAATAGAAATTGTAACATATATTTGTTTTGTTGTATTTATGGCCCGTTTCCGAGTGGTACGGTACGGTTCAGCTTTTATGGCCGTTTCCACTGTCAAAAGGCGTACCATACCACTTTTTCGGCACCCTTTCGAAAGGGTACCAAACACGAGAAAGGGTACCAAAAGGCGGAGCTAGACGTGCAGCTAAACGCTATTGGTTTACAGAGATACGTCATTCGCTCACGCAACAATCCAGAATGAAAACAAAGGCAACTGCCATGTTTAAAATACACAGCCGAGAGATTACAGCATTATTATATATATATATATATATATATATATATATATATATATATATATATATAATATGTATATATATATATATATATATATATATATATATATATATATAACAAGCCATGGTCGACCCGGGCTCAAATAAACCTTGTTGTCGTCTTGATGAACAGCCACAAAGCCAAAAAGAAGAGCAGATTCACTCTGTGCCCCGTAGTTTTTACGAGCCAGTCTGAAGCACTAGCGGTTTAGCTTTCTTCCTTGTGCTCATGTGCGTGTCTATATCTGAAATGACAAACTTCTTGAGCTAATGATCATAACGTATGCTTGATTATTGACTTGATTTTGAAACCCGATCCTGTCAGACACTGACAAACGCGAGAGTGACGCGCAAAAAAACAAAGGAGGAGCTGGGAAAAAAGGAGCACATTATTTTTTCAGCAAACATGAACAAACTGCCATGTTTAACTATTATTATCACCTTTTGGACTATGATATTATGAAATCAAAATGATGGAATTACTGTCTAACAGAGGCTACATGTGCTGCTAAAGATTAAAGACACAGATGAGAGGTGTACACTGACTGTGGGCTATATTTCGTGTTGTTTTTGAACCTAAATAAGGACTAAATGTATGCTGTGTGTAGTTTTTCTGTAATTGCTAACATATCGGAGACTGTAAGGGTCTGTATGTGTTCATATATGTTCATTTATTTATTTATTTTATATAATCGCAGACGTTACAGTAGGCTATTTCGCACTATCATTGATCTGCAGTTATAATAAACTCATGTTCATAGAAAAGTTGGTAATAAACATTTATACAGAAGTATTTATGTGTGTAAAGCATCTGTTTTGTGAGAAGAGCTTCTCATATGATATGTAAGCGACCCGTAGCCTACAGCTTTACTGTAGACATTTTCTCGAGCAAAAATGACGTCGACTGAAACTCTGTCGTACACCACGCCCACCAAAAGGGTACCCTTGGTAGTGGAAAAGCAAGCTTGATAAATGTGACCGCGTACCGATATGAACCGCACCGTACTGTACCACTCAGTGGAAATGAGCTATTAAAGTCTGTTCATGTCAAATGCTCCAAACCATTTGCATGTTTTTTTTTTTGTATGACCAGATTTGTTGAAGTTGGAAACACCTTTGTGTAGTAGGCTGAAGATTTTGAAATATATTTGACATTCATATTTATTTTAGTTAATAACCTTTCCTTCATTTGTTTCGTTTTAGAGTTCGGAGCAGGAAACAAAAGGTTTACCCAGTAAAAAGGGCATCGTGCAAGCGGTTGTTGGGCAGGGCTACCATCGCAAGATTGTTCTTGCATCACAGTCCACACAAAACACCATCTACAGGTATTAATAATTTCAGACTAATGAACCATGACTTTGCTAATTATTAATGGAGTTACAAAATGTGCCTGCTTGAGATTGTGTCTGCCTGATTGGAGGGATGTGATTTCAAATTGCTGGATGCACTGTAGTAACAGGGTTTCACCATAAGATGTCATCCTAGGGCACTTTTTCTTTTCTCTCTCAGAACAAGTAACATTCAAAGACATTAAAGGGATAGGTCACCAAAAAATGAACTTCGTACCATTTACTCAGCCTTTATTTTACTAAAACCCTTATGAGCAGGGTTCATATGGGTACTCCTTAAAAATGCTTGAATTTTAATTTAGTGTTTTCAACTTTTGAAAGGTGCATAGATTTTTGAATAAAGTACTTGAAACTACTTGAAATTGTTGAAGTTGTTACTTCAGTTGTTTTAATAATTTATTGTACTAAATAGTTTCCTATTTAAGCACAATATTAATATATATTTGCTTTGTCATAAAATGAAAGCTATTATTTATTGATATATATATATATATATATATATATATATATATATATATATATATATATATATATATATATATATATATATATATATAATTACTATAATATGTATATTATAGACCCTTTTCACATTTCCG
The DNA here is from genome assembly GCF_903798145.1 of Danio aesculapii. Lineage (NCBI taxonomy): Eukaryota > Metazoa > Chordata > Actinopteri > Cypriniformes > Danionidae > Danio > Danio aesculapii. The sequence continues at coordinate 48,413,010 of NC_079450.1, read as the reverse complement.
TGTTTCTCAGTAGCGGAAGTCATCATAGTTGGGAAAACTTTGAAAGCAGTGAATGGGAGATTACAACAAATACTTTTTCCTATTTAATTTTTCTTATTTGCTCAAGTATTGAAAGAAAAACTTGATGATGATGTTATAAAGACGTTCAGAAAAAGGGGAAAAATAGCGTGAGACTGATGATGGTAGCCAGAGAAGAGAATAACGTCAAATTTACTGTCCTGTGCCATAGACGTTGCATTACAAACGTAATTCGTTTTTTGTAATTTGAAGCAAAGATGATATAATACATACATAAATACATATAAATGTTCATACGTTAAAAAAAAATAAAAAATTAAAAACTTTCAAGGATTTAAGATGTTGAAGACTGTTAAACGCGTTATAACAGGCTTGTGAAAAGGGTCCATTACTATATTTTTACTATATTATATTTTTAATATAATTACTATAATTCTTAATATATGTTTTTTAAGATTGTAATAAACCAGTTTCCATTGACTTCCATAGTATTTTTTGCCTTACTGTGGCTGTCCAACATTCTTCAAAATATCTTATTTCGTATTGAGAAAAATAAAACTTTTGATGATTTTGAAGAAAATGTATGTTTTTAAAGAACATAAGTAATCAGTATCCATTGACTTCCAAAGTATAATTTTTTGCCACAATGTGGCTGTCCAACATTCTTCAAAATATCTAATTTCACATTGAGAAGAAAATAAAATGTCTAATGGTATTGAAGAAAATATCTATTTTTTAAGAATGTAAGAAACAAGTATCTATTGAATTCCATTGAAGAAACACAAATACCATGGAAGTCGATGGTTACAGGTTTTTATTTACTTAATTACTTAATCTGTCTTCATTTACTCGCGCTTCAAACCCACATGACTTGCTTTCTTTCTTTGTTGAACGCAAGGAAATGTATTTTTTAAGAATGTAAGAAACCAGTATCCATTGACTTGCATAGGATTTTTGTCCATAATGTGGCTTTCCAACATTCTTCAAAATATCTTATTTCGTATTGAGAAAAAACAAAACTTCTAATGATTTTGAAGAAAATGTATATTTTTAAAGAACGTAGGTAACCAGTATCCATTGACTTGCATAGTATTTTTTGCCATAATGTGGCTATCCAACATTCTTCAAAATATCTTATTTTGAATTGAGAAGAAAAACACAACGTTTAGTGAATTACTTGAGGGTGAGACTTTAATTTTAGGTGAGCTTTACTTATTTAAAGGTTCTTTATCAAAAATTAGTAGAAACAATTCTGATCCACCAACCATCCTAAAACCAATGGACCAATCTGTTTATGTGTTTGTGAGCAGCGAGGCGCAGTCAGCAGCTATCCCAGTGGCCAGTATGGAATTTGCAGCGATCTGTTTGCGGAACGCTTTACTCCTGCTGCCAGAGCATCAACAGCACGACAGCAAACCAGACAACGGCTCCAAGAGCTGCAGTCAGTCAGGCGGCACAGAAAGCGGCAGCGAGACCAGCGACACCTGCAGGTACATGTACATCCATGCAACATCAGCACTGAAAATAACTGATCACGAAGTAGACTGAATTGACTGAACACATTGAAGAACTTGTCAGAAACATTCTTTTCACTCTCTTTTTTTTATTTGCTTGCCAGTGGGAAGACCCAGGAAGGGGACAAGTTCATTCCTGCTGCCCCCTCATCGCCCTTGAGAAAGCAGGAAGTGGAGAATCTCAGGTAAGGTTACAGGAGACTTTTCTGGAATTATAGGACTTGCTATAAAAAAAGGCCTTAAGTGGTTTCTTTCAAACTCATTTGACTTAACTCAACCCATTGTTTGACAGATAATGTACTTGCACTACTAAATGAAATTTACTTACTATCAGTGCAAATTCCTAAAATATTGTGATAATTTCACATTAAAGGTCTTTGCACACTGCACTCCGAAATTTTTGTATGTTTTTTCATGTTGATGTATACTGTGAACAAACCTTGCACACTGAGTCCGATCCATATTAATGAATCCATTATGGAAAAATGCTAAACATTTTGGAGTCAATTTAAGCAGTCATACTTTGTTCTCTCTTTTCCAAAGTAGAAAAAGAAAGAGGAATAGGCTGCTTATTGTGTTCATTCAATACGACCCTTCATAGAGAGGAATGAGAGTTCAGCTTATTATTAAAGAGCTGCCCTGGATTGTCCCTAAATGCAAAGTTTATTTCAGGAAATCAGTGGAATTTGATACGTAACTTGTTGACAAACGTAAACAAATCCTGAACAGAGACTGGCAGTACCTGTACACTTATAATATAATAGACGGCGGCCGCATTGACTTGTCGAAGCAACGAACTAAAAGCACGGACCATGAGGCGTCAAGCTTTCTATTATAACGTCTATGTGCAGTACGTCAAATGTATGGTCACACACACACACACACACACACCAGGGTTCATACGGTCATGGAAAACCTGGAAAAGTCATGGAATTTTGACATGGCATTTTCCAGGCCTGGGAAAGTTTTGGAAAAACAGAAAAACCCACAAAGTTTTGGAAAAGTCATGGAAATCAGTATAGAAATATCTGTATACTTGAATTAGTGCTGCACGATATTGGAAAAATCTGACATTACGGTATTTAGTATTTCTGTGATGCATATTGCGATGTGAATACAATTTCATCAGAGGATTTAACAGGTTTATTTGCATTGATTGGGGGATTTTGTAGAGGAGCGAATCTCGAATAATATATAACAAATAAATTACAAGCATAGATAAATAAAATATAGTAAAGATAAAAGTGAATTATAGTTCTCAGGTATTCACTATTCAGGTACTGATATTGAAGAATCAACACAGCATAGTCTTCATTGTATATTATTTAATCTTTATTAAAGTTACAATAAATTTCTTGTGGCCGAATGTTTTAAACTCTGAAATATTGAAATGTTCACACAGTCACAGGCCTTCAAGGGACAGTTTACTCAAAGATTTAAATGTACTCACTATTTACTCACACTTCACTTGTTTTAATACTATAGGAGTTATTAAATTATATTCTTTTTGTGTTCATTTAAAAAAATGAAAACTCATAAATGTTTGAAACAAGTGAAGGGTGTAATGAAAATAAGTAATTTTAATCTCTTTAAAAATGCATGCAGATGATAAACTTTTACTCCAATATGATTAAGCTCTATATTAAACTATAATCCCAACATTGCATATCCTGCCATGTGACTATTGCGGATGCGCATATTCAATTCAATTCACCTTTATTTGTATAGCACTTATACAATGTAGATTGTGTCAAAGCAGCTTCACATAAAAGGTCACAGTAAATATAAACAGTGTAGTTAAGTTTGTAGTGTTTAAGTTCAGTTCAGTTGAGCTCAGTTCAGTGTGGTTTAATAATCACTACTGAGAGTCCAAATACTGAAGAGCAAATCCAACGATGCGCAGCTCTACAGATCCCGAACCATGCAAGCCAGTGGCGACAGCGGAGAGGGAAAAAACTTCACTAAAGGCGGAAGTGAAGAAAAAAAAACCTTGAGAGAAACCAGGCTCAGTTGGGCAGGACCATTTTAATTTCTCCGCTGGCCAAACCTCTTGTGCAGAGCTGCAGTCTCAGTGGCGGAGGCTGGAAGCTGGCCTCAGCGAAGACTCGTCTGTCTCTGGAGTGTCACAGGAAACAGTCTCATTTTCTCCACTCTTGCGATATCGATGCTGAAATTATATATTGTGCAGCCCTAACTTGAATGTAGGTCAGTTGTCTTTACTTCTTTCCTGTCCTTGGCCAAAAACTTGTGTAAGCATTATCAAAATCAATTTTACATCGATATAAAAACTAATTTTAACAAAATAGATTGTTCTGTGTTCTATGATATGCTGTAATAAATTTGAACGTCATTGTTTTTCTTATTATTTACCATGTAAATGTAGGCATAACATGAAACAGTACGTCATGAAAATGTACTTTTAAGTTCTGGAAAAGTCTTGGAATTTTAGTAGTAAAAATGTGTATGAACCCTGAGACACACACACACACGGATATGTACACCTATAATGACAGCATGTTTCAAACCTGTAGGAAGCAATGATAGCCAATGTTCATATTCAAGATTTTAAAACCAAATTTTACATACAATTTTTCTAATAATTGGTTACCTGAACGCAGGATTATAATGGTTTGAATGGAATTTAATAAGTGCAAATAACAAAATGAAATGCAAACTGTCTTGGCTGCTTTTACATTTAGCCATTTTATCAACTTAAAAATAAGGCTAAACCTGTTTAATACTTTTTTGGTCCAATATTACAATATAAAAATCAACAGTTGCTAATCCATTTGGTAACTGCAGTAAAACAGTTAACCTCCATTATTTTTACTTTGTTAGATTCTTCTGACAACAGGTTTTGTTTCCTTGAATAGCCCACAATACACCTCTCTTTCTTATTACACACACACTTCACTGTTCACCCTTGCAATCTGCTTTTTTTGCCTTGAGAATTGATTAGAGTCTCCACCCCACCTCCATCCTGCCTTCGGTCCCCTTCCCCCTCGTCTTTGATCCAGGGGGACGGTCTGCTCCAGAGGGCTGGCCGGATGTAGGTCCCTGTGAAGGGAAGGGGTGTGGAGTGTGGATTGTGTTGACCCTGCACTGACACCCTGATACACTGACACTTTTACGAGCCCCCAGCAGCATTTACTCAAAGGGCTCTTCCTGGAAACCTATTGTGTCACAGGCAGCCACTCGAAGCACTGAGCGTTTCTCTGTTTCCCGCTCTATTCTTTACCTACTCGTACCTTCTTATGGGGCATCAGCAACAAAGTTGGGCGTTTAGAAAATTAGACTATTATGTTCAAATTCACCTTGATGCACACACATATATATGAAACATCTAAACTTGTCTAGATTCACCTGCAGGGACATTGAAAAACCTGATTTTTCTTTAACAATGGTACAGGTATTAAAATGTTAAATAAATATATATGAAACCCTTCTGAATTATTAGCTCCCCTGTACATTTTTTCCAAAAAATTTTTAAAGGAAAGATTTTTTTTTCAACACATTTCTAAACAATAATTTTGGTAACTCATTTCTAATAACTGATTTCTTTTATCTTTGCCATGATGACAGTACATAATATTTTACTATATATATTTAAAGATGCTAGTATTCAGCTTAAAAGGACATTTGAAGACTTAACTAGGTTAGTTAGGCAGGTTAGGGTAATTAGGCAAGGCATTGCATAACGATGGTTTGTTCTGTAGACTATCAAAAACCAATATTGCTTAGGGTGGCTAATAACATTGACCTTGAAATGTTTTTCAAAAATTAAAAACTGCTTTTATTTCAGCTGGAATACAACATATAGATATATAGACAGACAGAAAGACAAACAGACACCTTACTAGTATCGGGTTGCACCCCCTTTTGACTTCAGAACTGCCTTAATCCTTCGTGGCAAAGATTCAATAAGGTATTGGAAATATTCCTCAGAGATTTTGGTCCATATTGACAAGATCGCATCACACAGTTGCTGCAGATTTGTCAGCTGCACATCCATGATGCAAATCTGCCATTCCACCACATCCCAAAGGTGCTCTATTGGATTGAGCTCTGGTGACTGTGGAGGCCATATGAGTACAGTGAACTCATTGTCATGTTCAAGAAACCAGTCTGAGATGATTCACGCTTTGACATGGCGCGTTATCCTGCTGGAAGTAGCGATCAGAATATGGGTACACTGTGGTCATAAAGGTATGGACATGGTCAGCAACAATACTCGAGTAGGCTATGGTGTTAACACTGCTCAGTTGGTACTAATAGGCCCAAAGTGTGCCAAGAAAATGTCCCCCACACCATTACACCACCACCAGCAGCCTGAAGCATTGATACAAGGCAGGATGGATCCATGCTTTCATGTTGTTAACCCTACCATCCGAATGGTGCAACAGAAATCGAGACTCATCAGACCAGGCAACGTTTTTCCAATCTTCTATTGTCCTGTTTTGGTGAGCCTGCGTAAATTGTAGCCTCAGTTTTCTGTTTTTAGCTGACAGAAGTGGCACCCAGTGTGGCACCCACTCAGTTTCCGCTTGCAACCTAAAGTGGTTATAAGGTCTAAAAGTGTATGGGAAGAGTCTTAAAAAAGATCTTAAAAGGTATTGAATTTCACCCTTTGATTCCTGTATGTACTCTGTTATATCTCTCTTTATCAGAAAGAACTGTGAAAAGTCACTTAAAATTCTGTAAAATTATTTCGTTGGTTCTAAATGGTTTAATCTGCTTGCTTCTCTCTTCAAAGGTGCTCCATTCTAGCCTGCAGTGCGTATGTGGCTCTTGCTCTTGGGGACAACTTAATGGCTCTTAACCACGCAGAAAAGCTCTTGCATCAGGCAAAACTGTCAGGATCGCTCAAGTGAGTCCGTCTCTCCATTTCTGGCTGATTGACCTCTTTTATGGGTCCTGCTCTCACGACAATCAGCAAATATTTGCCCTCCTAAAACAGTCAACCCTGAGCGACATGGCGTTTGCTATGCGGTTCAACCAGTCAAACAAAAGGTCCCACCTAGCCTGACCACTTCATTTTCACAATTTTTTTTTTTTTTGGTGGAGTCAGTGTGTGGGAGGAACTAAAATCACTAAACGCCTTTTTGTTGTTGCCTAAATTGACATGACTTTGTAAATGCCTCATTGCTGCAGCTTATGTACATTTACATGGACAACAGTAATCTAATTATTTACCCTATTCTGAATAATACAATATTATGATTTACCTTTAGAATATGAATTTTGTGTTCCCATTTTACGTTATAGTACATAGATCTTTTAATGTGACATAGATCGACATAGTGATAAATAGACACCCAAACGGATTCTGTAGCGTTTCACACAATTTGAAGTAAAACGAAAGTGGACACTCTGGGGTATTGGGTGCTTGTTTGAACAGATACATACACATAATAATAATAATAATAATAACAATTATTATTATTTTCATTATTTTTATTATAATTATAATAAAAGTAACAACATCTAAACGTCAATCTTGGTGGGGTTTTCTTTTAGACACAACAAATTTTGACATAAATGGTTAGAAACTAATGCTTTCATTGTAGATCTGTGCATTTCCAAAGTGACACCTCTGTTAATGTAATCAATCAAAAAATCTAAATGAGAGATTCATTTGCTGCTCTTTAATCAGAATGTTTAAATTACACAGTAAAGAAAACACATCTTAAACAACCTTGAAGTACACATGAAATCAAAACTAACCATATTGATTTTGTTAGCTCACATTGCTAGTTTTGTGGTGAACAATTCATTTGTGCATGTCATTAAGAAAAAAAAAACTGTTTGCCCTTGTAATCTAAAATTAAAGTCTGAAAATGCACTGCCTGTTTGTTTTAAGTTGAAGTCTCAGATTACGCTTGTCTGAGCTATTGGGCGTGGCTAACATACTTAACCACGCCCCTCCTACTGTCAGTTTTGACAACAAGCAGAAATGGTGAGCAGGGGTTGTAAAGACTTTCCCTAAACCCCAAACTCTTTTCCCAATCTTTCTGAGGGTGCTTTCACACCTGTGGATTGATACAGGGATTAAAATTGTTACATTGTTGCTCGTTGTTCTTGGAGCGGTTCACTTTCACACGGCAAGGTTTCTAAACAAACCGAAAGAGCTAAAACAAGTCACGTGTGAGTAAACTCTCCTCACATTGGTTTCACGGATCGTTTCGATTTCTCACTACAATCGATCCCCTCCAGAGTTCGTTTCAATCGAGCCGAGACCACCTCATTGAAGCGATCTCAGAGCGACTGTTTTGACGCGAATCCGAACGCGATTGCTGAATTCACATATGCCAAACGAACTGCGCTAACTGGGCAAACGAGACAGGTTACGAAACAAAAGTCTAGTTGTGAAAGCACCCTGAATGACTTTACTACATCCAATCAGTTCGCAGTTGAAAAAACAAGCCACGCCCACTGTTTTCTCATTAAATATTCCATTTCTTGATCACAATACAAAAAAAGATTGCAGCTTCCGGCTCATGCGGATTTTAAGTTTGTTCACCTTTGTCCAAAAATAAGCAAATTCAGCAGAATACACACGTGTCTGTCAGAGCGCTTAATATTTTTCATTGCAATCCAATTTGAATACAGAATCGATTTTGAATTTTTGGGATTCGATTCAGAATCTCTAGAGAAAGAATTGTGATAGATCCATTTAATTTCGACATTCTTCAAATGGCAGATTCTTACTCAAAACATTGGCGGTATGGGTTGCGTATAGGGAGGATCGGCTCTTTAATGTTTATTGCCACCTTTCATAGAAAGATTAAAAATACGGGAGTAATATGGGAAATATCTTTACGGGATGATGGCAGCATACAGTTGTAAAATGCGAGAGAGTCTTGGGAAAAACAGGAGGGTTGACGGATATGATAGAGCTGCATTTCTCATCCTTATCTGATGTTTGAATTAGAACTGAATGATACTGGATAAATACACAATATTGTTGATGAGTTGCATTAACGATATTTCTCACGATATATTAAATTTCCCTAGAATAATCAAATTTTTATTAGCTATGTATTTAAATAATTTATTGAATGATATTAACGTCGGATGAGATCAAATGAGTATTTAATAACCAGTAATGTTAATATACTAAAATTAATGTCATCCATGTACAAGTATTGTTTGTCTGGATTGGTTTGATTTTTCCCAGGCACAGATGAAGCTTTGACTAACGTGGGGAGTTAGTTCGCATAAAGCAGTCAGTTTAGCTTTAGTCTTTGTCTTAAGAAATTGCTTTAAATAATGTATTCAGCTGATCTATAATCAATTTTTGATGAGATGCGGTTGTGTGTGTTTGCGTTCTCAGGTTCCTGGGTCACCTATATGCTGCTGAAGCCCTGATCTCTCTGGACAGGATTTCTGATGCCATTGCACATCTCAACCCGGAGAACGTTACTGATGTCTCATTAGGGGTGTCATCTAGTGAACAAGACCAAGGTATTGATACACACACACACACATAATCAAAATCTATAACTGATCATTTATGTGGTGTGTGATTTATTGACATGTGCGTGTGCTGTTAATAACAGGTTCTGATAAAGGAGATCTGGAGCCTGTGGAGCCCTGTAAGTTACATTTGATTCTTGGGGTATTAATTAATTAGTTAACTACATAATTTAACATCTACGAATTATAATTTTAGTAGTGTATTTAGTCATTTTTTAATATATTTATTATTGTTTTTTTTATTAAGGATTTTTTTACTCTCAATAAGCAGCTGTATGTTTATTAACTAGCGTTGAAAATACTGCTAATGTATTCAATTCAGTACTGTCATTATTAAATATTGATAATATTACCTTTATTATCAAATTCATTAGCTAAATACATTTTAGATAATGTTTTAAATATCTGAATTATCAAAAAACTGTTTTCATATTTTGAACTAATTATTTACATTTAGTTTTTGTGAGTGTGTTTGTATATACAGTCAAGTCCAAAATTATTAGTATGTCTAGCAAATTCAGGCTTAAAGTTATTGTTTAATAGTAAAAAAGCGGAGAAATATTCTTCCACAGTGATGGTCATCTTCTTATCTTTTGGGAGAAGCCTGTGTCATTTCTGGTTAAAAAAATAAAATAAAAATAAATTCCTTATGAATAGAAGTAGCTTTAATGGTGCAGTATGTAAGATTAACACCCACTAGATATTGCACTCCTGGTTGCCATATTGAAGACATCAACAGGAGCGTGCCTGACTATCGAGCCTAAAGGCTGAATTAAGTCGTGTTCTAAATAAAAGTAACAGCACGGGATAGAAGGAATATTTTCCATATTGAAAGATGTTTTTGTCCTAACCAGCATCTGACGTTTATATTTAAGAAACGGCTTCTAGCAGCTGAACAACATGATAAACTGACGCTGATCACCTCAGATACACCTTATGTGCTTTATTCAGTGTTAAATGCTAATAATGTGAGTTTGAGTGCCATTTTACATGACATTTATTGCCATATACTGAAAGCAGCAGCAGATAGTTCACCTCAGATCTTGAAAATAAAATTAATCATTTGAAATTGAATTTTAGAGCTGTGACTCAGTGCAAGCCAACACATATCAGTGATTCAGCATGTACATTTAATAATGTTAACGAGGTTAAATATGCATTAATTAGAATGTAAGCCTTACCATTTCATTGAGTGCAGTGAGTGCACTATTCTGTGCTTCTGAATGGCTGTATTTAAATTTCTGTCATGTTTCGTCTAGTGCAAACAGCCAAATTGCTTATCACTGCATATCTAGACACGAAGGTTACAATGTAACCTGTCACCTAATGTTTACGTTTGTAATATTTATATTAATATTAATGAACTCCTGTGGAACTCTGAATCTGTGCCTCATTTTGGAGTCACGGGCGCATGCTTTGAGAGCTTTCCTGACTAAATGAATGAGACATGCTGTTTTTCACCAAGGCATTGGCTGGGTTAAAGAGACCAAAACAAAGACAGACATTCCGGCACGTAACTCACATTTTCAAAGCAGAATAACTGACTTAAACATTGTTTTTCAGATCAACAAGTATGTTCACTTAGCATGTTTCTTAAATATCTGCAAACATATTATGGTATTTGGTCCCACTTCATATTAAGTGTCCCTAACTACTATGTACTTGCAACAAAAAATAAATACAATGTACTTACTGTGTTCCTAATGTATTTGAAATCACTTGTGGTGCTCTTGAGTTGGGATAGGGGTGGGTTTATGGACATGTTTGGTGGTATGGGTAGGTTTAAGGGTGGGTTAGGGTGTAAGGAATAGTCAACAGTGTATTTACAAATGTAATCACAGAATTTAATTACAGATGTAATTACATACATGTATTTAATCGAGCATAGGTACACAGTAAATGCATGCATTTACACAATAAGTACATTGTAACAAATTATTAATTTCGGTGTAAGTACATAGTAGTTAAGGACACTTAATATAAAGTGGGACCTGGTATTTTTATGCTTTAGAAGAGTTAAAAACTTACATACGGCACCTTTAAGTTAGAATTTGCCAGGTGTATGAATAATTTTGGTCTTGACTATACACATTACCGGTCAAAAGTTTGGGGTCCGTACAATTTTTAAATGTTTTAGAAAAAAAGCTTCTCCTGCTCACCAAAGCTGCATTTATTTAATCAAAAATACAGTACAGATTGTAAAATTGTGAAATGTTATTGCACTATGAAATAACTGTTCAAAAGTAGATTATAGTTTAATTCAGTAATTTATTCCAGTGATTTTACAGATGAATTTTCAGTCACATGATTCTTTGGAAATCACTCTTAATGTGAATTATTATTATTATTATTAATATGAATGGTGATAGTAATAAAATCAATAATTACTTGGCTAATAATTTCATTTGAATCTACATACAATAACAAAGCAGTTATTTTTATATAAATATATATAATATATATATTTAACAAATTTTATTTATATTTAATAAGTGGCACCTTGATGAACAGAATCAAAAGCTAAGTTTTGATTTAAAAAAAACTTGAGAAATGAAAAACAAATATGTTTGTGTTTTGTGTTTTTATAGAAAAAAAAATTGTTTAGTTTATTGTCAACCATGACATTAATAAACTTGAGTATTTACCTAAATATGTCTTAAGACTAAATAATTTTGTAATTAATTTGAAGTATA